>NC_037669.1:88434-109611 GCF_003255815.1 Theropithecus gelada | reverse complement strand
ATGAAAAAATGCTCATCATCACTGGCCATCAGAGAAATGCAAATCAAAACCACAATGCGATACCATCTCACACCAGTTAGAATGGCGATCATTAAAAAGTCAGGAAACAACAGGTGCTGGAGAGGATGTGGAGAAATAGGAACACTTTTACACTGTTGGTGGGATTGTAAACTAGTTCAACCATTATGGAAAACAGTATGGCGATTCCTCAAGGATCTAGAACTATTAGTACCATATGACCCAGCCATCCCATTACTGGGGATATACCCAAAGGATTATAAATTATGCTGCTATAAAGACACATGCACACGTATGTTTATTGCAGCACTATTCACAATAGCAAAGACTTGGAATCAACCCAAATGTCCATCAGTGACAGATTGGATTAAGAAAATGTGGCACATATACACCATGGAATACTATGCAGCCATAAAAAAGGATGAGTTTGCGTCCTTTGTAGGGACATGGATGCAGCTGGAAACCATCATTCTTAGCAAACTATCACAAGAACAGAAAACCAAACACCGCATGTTCTCACTCATAGGTGGGAACTGAACAATGAGATCACTTGGACTCAGGAAGGGGAACATCACACACCGGGGCCTATCATGGGGAGGGGGGAGGGGGGAGGGATTGCATTGGGAGTTATACCTGATGTAAATGACGAGTTGATGGGTGCAGCAGACCAACATGGCACAAGTATACATATGTAACAAACCTGCACGTTATGCACATGTACCCTACAACTTAAAGTATAATAATAATAAATAAATTAAAAAATAAAAAATAAAAAATAAAAAAAATAAAAAAAAAACAAAAACAAGAAATAAGCTCTCTGTGAAAACTGTTTACAACATGTGGATTCATCTCACAGAGGTAAACCTTTCTTTTGATTCAGCGGGGTGGAAACACTCTTCCTAGAATTTACAAATGGACATTTCTTACCCCATTGTGGCTTATATTGAAAAGTCAAATATCTCACAATAAAAACTAGAAAGAAACTCTCTTTGACAATGCTTTGTGATGTGTGGATTCATCTCACAGAGTTAAACCTTTCTTTTGACTCAGCAGGTTGGAAACACTCTTTCTGTGGAAACTATGAAGGGACATTTCAGATACCATTAATGCCTGTAGTGAAAACCAAATATCACCTGACAGAAACTAGAAGGAAGCTATCTTTGAAAACGCATTGCAATATGTGAATTTATCTCACAGAGTTACAGTTTTCCTTTGATCCAGTATGTTGGAAACACTCTTCTTGTGGAATCTACAAAGGGACATTTTGGAGACCATTGAGGCCTACAGTTTAGAAAAGGATATCCCCTGATGAAAACAAGAAAGAATCTCTCTGTGAAAATGCTTTGCAAAGTGTGGATTCATCTCACAGAGTCAAACATTTCTTTTTACTCAGCATGTAGGATGCACACTTTTTGTAGAATCAATGAAGGGACATTTCAAATTCCATTGAGGCTTATAATAAAAAACCTAATATGCCACAATAAAAAATAGAAAGAAGCTCTCTGTTAAAACTTTTCATAATGTGTGGATTCATCTCGAAGAGTTAAATCCTTCTTTTGTTTCAGCAGGTTGGAGATGTTCTTTTTGTAGAAACAATGAAGGGACATTTTGGAGCCCATTGAGGCCTATAGTTAAAAACAAAATATCCTGTGATGAAAACTAGAAAGAAGCTCTCTGTGAAATTGCTTTGCAATGTGTGGATTCATCTCACAAAGTTAAACCTTTGTTTTAATTCAGCAGCTAATAACTCTGTTTCCAAAATCTATGTAGGGACATTTCAGAGCCATTGAGGCCTATAGTGAAAATCTGAATATCCCACAATAAAAACTAGAAAGAAGGTCTGTTAGAATATGCTGGGCGATGTGTAGATTCATCTCACCAGGTTAAACCTTTCTCTTGATTCAGCAGCTTGGAAACACACTTTCTGAGGAATCTACAAAGGGAAATTTCAGAGCCCATTGATACCTATCATAAAAAACCGAATATCCTCCAATAAAAACTAGAAAGAAGCTACCTGTGAAAATGCCTATGTGAATTCACCTCACACAGTAAAATTTTTCTTTTGATTCAGCAACTTGGATATGCTCCTTTTGTGGAATCTATGCAGGGACATTTCCAAGCCCATTGAAGCCTACAGTGAAAAACCGAATATCCCAAGACAAAAACTACAAATAAGCTCTCTGTGAAAACTCTGTGTAATCTGTGGATTCATCTCACAGAATTAAACCTTTCTTTTGATTCAGCAGGTTGGAAACACTCTTTTTATGAACTCTACGTAGGGAAATTTCAGAGGTCTTTGAGGCCTATAGTGAAAAACCGAATATTCACTGATGAGAAATAGAGAGAAGATTTCTGTGAAAACGCTTTGTGATGTGTGAATTCATGTCATAAAGTTAAACCTTTCTTTGATTCAACAGATTGGAAACACTTTTTTTTTTCCCTTTGGAATATAGGAAGGGACATTTCAAAGCCCATTGACGTCTTTCATCCAAAACCGAATCTCTTGAGATAAAAACTAGAAAGAAGTTTTCTGTGAAAACACTTTATGATGTGCAGATTTTTCTCACAGAGCTAAATGGTTTTTTTTTTTTTTTTTTAATTCAGCAACTTGGAAACACTCGTTTTCTAGAATCTAGGAAGGGGCATTTTGAAACCTTTTGAGGCCTACAGTGAAAATCTGATTATCAGATGATAAAAAAGAAACAAGTTCTGCATGAAAATGCATTGCAATGTGTGGATTCATCTCACAGAGTTTAAGCATTCTATTGATTCTGAAGGCTGGAAACACTGTTTTTGTAGAATCTATAAAGAAAAATTTCAGAGCCCATTGGGTCCTATAAAAACTGAATACCTCGTAATAAAAACTAGAAAGAAGCTCTCTGTGAAAACACTGTGTAATCTGTGGATTCATCTCACAGAGTTAAGCCTTTCTTTCAATTTAGCAGCTTGGAAACACTCTTTCTGTGGAATAGACAAAGGAACATTTCAAAGCTGTTTGTGAGAATGCTTTGTGATGTGTGAATTGATCTCACAGGATTAAATTTTCCTTTTTATTCAGCAGGTTGGAAATACTCTTCATGTGGAATCTAAGAAGGGATATTTCCAAACCCTTTGAGGTCTGTAGTGAAAAACCAAATATCCTGTGATAAAAACTAGAAAGAAACTCTCTGTATTATCCATGGATTCATCTCACAGAGTTAAACCTTTATTTTGATTCAGCTGGTTGAAAACACTCTTTTTGTGGAATCTAAAAAGGGACATTTCTGAGTGCAAAGAGCTCACACGTTTGAGGAGACCAGTTATTAGGCAACTTTTCTAACTCTGCTTCCACAAGAGTCTCCGTATTAATTACTGAATACCTATTGGACTTTTTTCTCAATCACCTGGGAGGAACCATCTATCATCCTGTCCTGAAGGGAGTTCCTCATAAGTCGGAACTTTGTATGGTAATTAAGATTTAAATCCCCTGTTAAGAAATCTGCTGGTTAAGGGAATTATCAGTGGTTGAAGTTACCTTACCCTTTTTTAACAGAAGACCCCCATACTTTAAGATTTTTGAGTTAGTAAGCTACCTTTATGACTTATAATAATTCTGAACTGGTGAGGTGTGCTCACATCGAGGTTCCCTCTAAAAGTTATTTTTCTACTTTTAGCAAAGCAGTTGCCGCTACTGACTGAATGCATTTGGCCCATCCATGGGTTACTGGGTTAAGGATTTTTCATAGGAAAGCTACGGGTTGTCAGTGGCGTCAGTGCTTTCGGGCTATGCCATTATTTACATTGACAACAAAGTGGCACTGGAGTGTTATAGGGTCACAGAAAAGACCTTCAATTATCAATTACAGCTTTTAAATTTACACTGGCTTTTAAAGGAATGGGGCACACTTTTTAAAAATTTTTATTTCTATCCTTTTCTTTCTTGTTCTCTTTGACTCCCTCTTTGTCTCTCTCTTTCTCTCCCTTGTCTCTCTCTCTCTGTCTCTCTTTTTTTCTCTTCATCTCTCTCTCTCTCTTTCTCTCTCTCAGCCATTATAAACTTGGGGCCCTGGTGTGGGTGGTGGAGAACAGGTCCTACATAACTGCCCATGTCGAGAGGTGTATACCTAAATCGGGAGGGATGCCAGGGATGAGACTCCCTGGGTTTATACCCTAGATGCCTAAGAACGCAGGGTAGATTTTCCTTAGATTCCTTTGGAGATACAACTTGCTAGAGTAAATGAAAGTCATTAGTACCTAGGAGGCAGGGATCAGAGGAAGTAGATTCAGAGGTAAGGAGAATTTTGGGACTAAACTTTCAAGAAAGTTGTGATTGGGAGCCAGGAGGTATAGGTCAGAAGGAAAGGTAGGGGCTCATGCATGGGTGAAGTTGAATAGACACTTCTGGCTTCACCATGATCTCAACCGGCTAATGCTGGGAGCTCGATGCTGACAGCTTTCTGCCTCTAGTGGGTCCTTGGCTTCCCCAGGAAAATTGAAAGTGGAAGCTGGCTCCAGGCAGACCAACGTCCCCAACCCAGAAGGGCTGGGGGTTGTTAGCAAGCCCTTTCCCAGATAGCCTCACGCCTGAGTCTTAAGTCCAGCCGCCATGCTAAATGTTTTTAACCAGCCAAGAGGTGCCCAGTATTTCCCTACAATTCAAGGAAGGATAGGACAGAATAGCAAGCGAAAGTGGTCCAATATTACTCACTGCTTTGGAGGTCCCTTCGTGGTCGCTAAAATGTTAAGGAGGGGGGCGTCCTTGCTCCCAGAGCTCCCAAGATGGTTGCAAGCCTCCTGTACTCTGACCTGGGGTTCCTGGCCTCACAGATTCTGTGCGGTGAGTGTTATAGCTCTATTAGGAGCCGTGGGTCACAGAAGAGAACCATAGAACCCAGTGGCTAGTGTTCAGCTTCATTAGGAGGAACTTGGGCACTTAGCACTACAGGAACAATGGCAAGCCTCTAGCCCGATCAGGAGCAGCAATGGGCACCTCACTGGATCAGGAGCACAGCAGACACCCGGCCGGATCTGGAGGGATGGAAGTCAGAGGCAGGTCTGAGGCAGTGGCAAACAGCAGTGGTGGACGGTGAGCCAAAGCTCGACTCCAGCCATAATAAACACGGACCAGAAGAGAATGCAGTTGCAAGATTTAATAGAGTGAAAACAGAGCTCCCATACAAAGGGAGGGGACCCAAAGAGGGTAGCCATTGCTGGCTCCAATGCCTGGGTTTATATCCCGATCATTGTCCCTCTCGCTGTGCTCTCAGGCCATAGACGATTGGCTATTTCTTTACCTCCTGTTGTTGCCTAATTAGCATTTTAGTGAGCTCTCTGATTGGTCGGGTGTGAGTTAAGTTGCAAGCCCCCTGTTTAAAGGTGGATGCAGTCACCTTCCCAGCTAGGCTTAGGGATTCGTAGTCAGCCTATGAATTCCAGCTAGTCCTATCTCTCAAAAGGATGACTTCAAGCAGGGAGTTTGAGACCAGCCTGGGCAACATAGTGTGGCATCATCTCTGCCAAAAAAAGAAAAAAAAATCCATGTTGAGACATTTTTGTGTAAAAAAAGAAAAAATTAAAAAATTACCTGGGCATAGTGGTGTGCACCTGTAATCCTAGTTACTTGGGAGGCTGAGCCAGGAGGATTGCTTGAGCTCCAGGAGTTTGATGATGCAGTGAGCTATCATTGTGCCACTGTGTTCCAGCCTGGGCAATAGAAAGAGACTCTGTCAAAAAAAAAAAAGCTGAACACAGTTGCTCATGCCTGTGATCCCAGCACTTTTGGAGGCCAAGGCAGGTGGATCACCTGAGGTCAGGAGTTCAAGACCAGCCTGACTAGCATGGTAAATCCCCGTCTCTACTAAAAATACAAAATTAGCCAGCATGGTGGCACATGTCTGTAATCCCAGCTACTTAGGAGGCCGAGGCAGGAGAATCGCTTGAACCTAGGAGACAAAAGTTGCAGTGAGCTGAGATTGGGCCATTGCACTCCAGCCTGGGCAAAAAGAGCAAAACTCTGTCTCAAAAGAAAAAAAAGGTCTACTTTTTTTTGCTTTTACAATGACAATAACAGAGGCTTTTCTCTGCAGAATCTCTAAGTGAAATTAATGAGAATTCTCATGACCCTCAGAAGAGATATTTAAATAACAAACACATAGACCAGTGGCGGTGGCTCACACCTGTAATCCTAGCATTTTGGGAGGCTACGGCGGGCGGATTGCTTGAAGTCAGGAGTTCAAAACCAGCCTGGCCAACATGGTGAAACCCCGTTTCTACTAAAAATACAAAAAATAGCCAGGCATGGTGGCATGTGTGCCTGTAGTCCTAGCTACTCTGGAGGCAGAGGCAGGATAATTACTTGAACCCGGGAGTTGGAGGTTGCCACAGAGATCTGAAATCAAGCCACTACACTCCAGCCTGGGCAACAGAGCCCACCTAATAATTTGTGTCTTTTTTTTTTTTTTTTTGAGACATATTTTCACTCTTGTCGCCCAGGCTGGATTGCAAGGGCGCGATCGTGGCTCACTGCAACCTCCACCTCCTGGGTTCAAGCGATTCTCCCACCACAGCCTCCCAGGTAGCTGGGATTACAGGTGTCAGGCCCCTGAGCCCAAGCTAAGCCATCATATCCCCTATGACCTGCACGTATACATCCAGATGGCCGGAAGTAACTGAAGAATGACAAAAGAAGTGAAAATGGCCGGTTCCTGCCTTAACTGATGATGTTACCTTGTGAAATTCCTTCTCCCAGCCCATGCTGACTCAAAAGCTCCCCCACTGAGCACCTTGAGACCCCCACCCCTGCCAGCCAGAGAACGACCCCCTTTAACTGCAATTTTCCACAACCTACCCAAATCTTATAAAACGGCCCCAACCCTATCTCCCTTCGCCGACTCTCTTTTTGGACTCAGCCTGCCTGCACCCAGGTAAAATAAACAGCCTTGTTGCTCACACAAAGCCTGTTTGGTGGTCTTTCCACACGGACGCGAGTGAAAACAGGCGTCCGCCATCATGCCCTGCTAATTTTTGTATTTTTGTAGAGACAGGGTTTCACCATGTTGGCCAAGCTGATCTTGAACCCCTGATCTCAGGTGATCCGCCCCCCTCAGTCTCCCAAAGTGCTGGGATTACAGGCACGAGCCACGGCGCCTGGAGAGTTCTCTTTTCTATGCGAAGGGCAAGGCAAACCGGAATGGATTCACCCGAGAGCGGTGGGCATGCCCTGGAAAGCATCATGGTTAGCCCCGTGTGACACAGGTTAGTTTTACTGTGTGTGTTCCCCATGTGTTGTTGCCCATGTGTTGCTACCCTGGTAATCCTGCTCAGCAGGAGAGGAACCACAGGTCAGACACTTGGTGTATGTGCCTGGCTGAGGAGCCAGTGGGGTAAAGCTAAGTCTGTGGGGTTATGACTGAAGGACTCTAAGTCAGAATCCCGCCCAGGAGGAAGGACATGGCAGCACCACAGAGCCTTTGGTGGCCTCCCATAGCCAGTCCTCCGCTGTCCCCTTGCCAGGAACTGGGGTCTGGTGCAGAGAGCCCCTTGTCCTGGGAAACGGGATGCTGCCAGAAAGGCGGTCACCCCGGGACCCATCACATAACGTGAGCAACCTGATGCTAAACTACTCATAGACGCCCTGCTTCTGGGTCAGGGTTTTCTATGGAGCAGAGCAGCTTCCTGGCTGCATCTATTGAAAGTCAGACCTCCACACAAGGGTCTCTCCGCACATATGTAATTCAGCCCTTCCTCCTTCCTGTTGCCCCCGGAGACCTTGTTCCCGGTCCTGCTCACGCCCACCCGCCCGGGAGCCCCGGAGCAAGCAGCGGGCGTCTCTGCCAGAGCCCATCGGCGCCTGCTGTGCATTCGGGAGGCGCCCTTCTCCACCCGCGGGCTTTCCAAGGTGCCGCGCTGGGGGCTGCGGAGGTAGGGATGGCGCCCCTGCTCGGCCTTCCGCATCTCTGACTCCGCCGCCTCCTCGCACCCTGCTGGGAACTCCTCTAGGCTATGGGATAGGATTCATCGAGCCTGGTGAGAATGGGTGGGTGTCAAAGGGTGCGACCCTGCAGTTCCTGTCCGAGTAGCGTTCATGCATGCCCGGTGGTGGCCGTCGGGGTCACGGCCCCTCTCCCCGTCCCAGGCGCGCGGGGATGGGATCTGAGCCACCCACTGCCCTTGTGCCTTTCCTCCTCTCCCCGCTGCCCGGGTCAACCAGCGGACAGTGGGGGAACAGCAGGCAGGTCGGCAGAGTTAGATGGCCACAAAGGTGGGCCGGCTCGGTGTGATAAGGTTCCAACCGGGTCTGATCGCTTCTGTCTGCGAGCGCCGGGTCCACCAGATGTCAGCGGCGAGCTTTGGCCTCCACCGTCTACTTGGGATTTCTAAGGTAGAACAGGTAGCTCTGATCCGCGCACTACCACCTGTGTCCACCAGGCGGCGCTCTTTCACCACGTTGTTTCTTCCTCTCCAACTGTTTCCAGTGATTTCAGTTGCTCTTCATTTTTTCTTTTCTCTTTTACTGTTCTTACTCTTTTTACACACTGAAGTTGCTGTGGTTTTACATTTACCATTTTTTTTAGACAGTTTGGAGTGTGAGAATGCAACCTCGGCTCACCGCAGCTTCGGTCTTCTTGGGTTCCCTCAGGTGATCTTGCCATCTCAGCCTTCCAAGTGGCTGAAAATGCAGGGATCGCTTGGTTCTGAGATGCAGAAGCTGCAGTGAGCCATGATCACGCCATTGCCCTCCAGTCTGAGCCAGAGAGAAAGACCCTGTTTCAGAAAGTAAGAGAGACAGGTTAAAGAAATAACTCCTGGTGGGGTATGGTGGCTCAGGCCTGTAATCCCAGCACTTTGGGAAGGCAAAGCAGGCGAATTACGAGGTCAGGAGTTCGAGACCATCCTGGCCAACCTGGTGAAACACTGTCTGTACTAAAATACAAAAATAAGCTGAGTGGTGGCACGTGCCTGTACTCCCAGCCACTGGGTACGCTGAGACACAAGAATCGCTTGAACCCAGAAGGCGGAGGTTTCAGTGAGCCAAGATCGGTCACCTGCACTCCAGCCTGGGTGACACAGCAAGACTCTGTCTAAAAAAAAAAAAAAAAAAAGAAAAAGAAATAACTCCTTGAAATTACTACAATTAATTGTGATCTAAATTATCTTTTATATTTTTGATGTCTCACTCCCACTAGTTTGTTTATTATTGTTGCTGTTGTTTGTTATTATTTCTTTGTACTACTGTTTGTTATTATTTTTGTTGTTTTTATTATTTATCTAGTTATTTAGAGATGGAGTCTTGCTCTATCACCCAGACTGCAGTGCAGTTGCACGCCCTTGGCTCAAATTCCCAGGTTCAAGTTCGAGACCAGCCTGGGCAATATGGCATAACATCATGTCTACTAAAATCTGTTACAGGTATCCCCAGGGCCATTGGATATGGCAGGTGCAAGTTTGGAGGCTGAGGCAGGCAGTTCACTATAGAGCTCAGGAGTTTGAGACCAGCCTGGGCAACAGGCTGCAGTGCATTTGCCTGACCAAGGCCCACCGCAGCCTACTCTTCCTGAACCCAAGCAATGCTCCCACCTCAGGCAACAAAGGAGCTGAAACTGTAGGTACCTGCCATCATGGTCGGCTTTTTAATTTTTTCTTTTTTTTTTTTTTTTAAAGTAGAGACTTGGTCTCACTGTGTTCCCTGGGCTGGTCTCAAACTTTCGGGCTCAAGTGATTCTTTCACCTCAACCTCCCAAAGTGTTGGGATTACAAGCGTGAGTCATGATGTTCTGCCCTCTTTTTTATTTCCTTCATTTTTCTTTTTTCTTTCTTTTTCTTTCTTTCCTTTTCTTTTTCTTTTCTTATTTTCTTCCCTCTCTTTTTCTTCTTCCCTTCTTTCTCTCATTTCTCATTCTCTTTTTTTCTGTTTCTATTTTTTTCATCTTTCTTCCCTTCACATCTCTGTCTCTTTTTCTTTACATTTATATTTGCTGATCTTTTTTACTCTCTCTCTCTTTTCTCAATTTGTTTCCTCCCATCCCTCCGTCTGTCTATCTCTGTGTGGATTCTGGAAGTCTCCTCATTCTGTATCCCCCTGTGTATCACAAGCCTCTGAGACATTCGCTTGGTTGTTTTTCCTCCTTGTTGCATAAAATGCATTCACTGTTACTTTGTTTCAGTACTCTGTGGACCGCCGAGAACTGGAAAAAAAATTAAAAAACAGACCATGAATTTGATTGGTTTCACAAAAGAGGTGGGAGACCATGTACGATGAGTACTTTGCTAAATGCCCTGTTTATTCTCCCAACCGGGCTTATAAAGGTATGGACGCATTTGGTGGGTTGAGAGATCTCTGTGTAGTGGTGAAGCTTCAATTATACTTGATGAGAGCGGTGATGATAGATGGGCGGCACAGAAACCTGCCCTCTCTTGGTGCCAATTGAGCACGATGACAACAGATTTAAAATGGCCTTTGTCTCAACCTGATGGTCCCGTTTTTCTGCTCTGTTCTTTATGAACGAGTAGAGCCTTCTCGTGCTCCGCCATTTCCTTGCATTTTTGTTTTTACTTACATTCATTCACTGTATTTATTTATTTATTTGAGACGGAATCTCGCTCTGTCACCCAGGCTGTAGGGCAGTGGTGCCATCTTGGCTCACTGCAAGCTCCGCCTCCTGGGTTCAAGCCATTCTCCTGCCTCAGCCTCCGGAGTAGCTGGGACTACAAGCACCTGCCACCACGCCTGGCTAATTTTTTGTATTTTTAGTAGAGACGGGGTTTCACCGTGTTAGCCAGGATGGTCTTGATCTCCTGACCTCAAGATCCACATGCCTCAGCCTCCCAGCATGCTGGGATTACAGGCGTGGGCCACCGCGCCCGGTCGAGGTTTATTTATTAATTTATTTCAAATGGAGTATCGTTCTGTCACCCAGGCTGTGGTGTGGTCTCGGCTGGCTAAAATATTTGCCTCCCTGGTTCCAGTGATTCTCCTGCCTCAGCCTCCCCAGTAGCTAGAATTACAGGTGCGTGCCACCCTATAAGCTATTTTTTTTTTTTTTTTTTTTAAGTATAGACAGTTTCACCATGTTGACCAGGCTGATCTTGAACTCCTGATTTCTTGATCTGCCAGCTTTGGTCTCCAAAAGTCCTGGGATGAGAGTCGTGAGTCACTGCACTGGGCCACCATCATTGGTTTTGACTGCAGATTCTAGATTCAAGACACACCTCATTCTGTGCCACAGAATGACTTCTTTATCCTGCCGACTCAGGAAAGCTGGGCCCCTTGTGATCCATTTCAAACCTAGAGTCAGCTCATGTTTGGAAACAGATCCGCTCCCACTCCCATTTCAGCAGAGGGATGAGGCATGTTGGATGAGGGACTCTTCCTTATGATTTGGTCAGACAGTGGGGCCTAGGGCTGGAGCTCAGTGCGGACCAATGGCTCCCTCTACCTTGGGTTCCATGGTCCCCACCCTGGAACACAGGCCTTGGCAGATCCTGGCCCTTCCTGGCCCTTAAGGTGCTGTCAGAAACTCCAATCCGAGCACAGATGCCCCAATGACTGTGGCTCTGCCTCTCCGGAAACATTTGAAATCTATCCTCTATGGGTGGCCACCTAAAACTACAGGAGTGCAGGACACTCGACCACCATCCAACTCACTGCTTTCCGTAAGGAATGCTGAAACTCTCTTGCTGACCCTATCTTGACTCTAGTTCTTCAAGAGCCTGTGGTCAGGGCGTAGTGAGACCAGATGTATTAAGTCAGGCCGGGTACAGTGGCTCACGCCTGCAACCCCAACACTTTGGGAGGCCGAGGCAGTAGGATCACTTGAGCTGGGGAGCTGGAGACCAGCCTTGGACAATGTGGCCAAAACCCGAGGTACTTGCCTGTTGTACCAGCTACTCAGGAGGCTGACGTGGGAGAATCACCTAACCCTAGGATGGCTGAGGCTGCATTGAGCCGTGATGGCGTCACTGCACTCCAGCCTGGGCGACAGAGTGAGACCCTGTCACAAACAGACAGACAGACAGACAACAGATATGTCCTTTTCAGGGCAGAAGGAAAAATAAAAAAATATAGTATTTAAGGTTTTTTAATTTTAAATTTCTTACTATTTATTTATTAATTTTGAGTCCAGATTATGAAACCAGCCAATTTTTGTATGTTTGTAGAAAGGAGGTTTCACCATGTTGCCAAGGCTGGTCTCGATGGCCTAGGATCAAGGGATTCATTCGCCCTCGTGCTCCCAAAGTTCGGGGATGACAGGTGTGAGCCCCTGCTCCTGACAGCACTGGTTTTTTTCTTCTTTCTTTTCTTTTTTCTTTTTTTAATCTCTTGTCTTTCCAGGAGCTTCATGGCAGAGTGTTTGGCTGACTTGTTTAAATTCGTTCTAAATAGTAATTGGGGATGTCAGCTTCTGGCCTTATGGACTCTGAGCTGAGGAGTGCCCTGGTCTGTCTATCACGGGACTGTATATGTAAGAAGCAAAAAAGTCCTAACGTTTAAAATAAATAATTTTGTTCTACAGAAATACATGGATGCACCCAAAACACAGAAACGATTCTTTTAAAAGTTGTGTTAGTCCTGGTGGGTGTGCCAGTGATTCTTTTAGGTTTGGACCTTGACTGAGAGAATTTCCAGTCGGTCTCCGGACGGAAGTTCCAGATGATCCGATGGGTGAGGACTTAGGCTGCGTCTTCCAGGGGCCCTGGACAATTAGTTGTGGGGACCACCCGGGAGGGCACAGCGACCCACTGTGCTGTGGGGGCCTCCCTTTTGCGCCTTTCCCTCCTTCTCCTGCTGATCCCAATTCATTCTGGGCTGACACTCTCATTGGTGAATGTTGGGTATCACCTAGCGGCCACTGTTACTCTGAAAACCCAGGCCTCAAAGAGGAATGACGCCCATGGAGCCTGCGCAGAGCCCAGGCAATTGTGTCTTCTCAACTGCGCCCACCCCTGCCCACGCCTCCAAGTTCCTCCCTCCCTTGTTGTCTAGGGAATCTCCACCCTGTCGACTGGGTCTGATTGTTCTTTCATCAGTTAAAAAATAAATAAATATGCCGGGCATGGTGGCTTACACATGTAATCCCAGCACTTTGGGAGGCAGAGGTGGGCGGATCACGAGGTCAGGAGTTCAAGTCCAGCCTGGCCAGTATGGTGAAACCCCATCTCTACTAGAAATACAAAAAATTAACTGGACATGGTGATGCACGCCTGTAATCCCAGCTACTTGGGAGGCTGAGGTAGGAGACCTGCTTGAACCCGGAGGTGAAGGTTGCAGTGAGCTGAGATGGTGCCACTGCACTCCTGCCTGAGTGACAGAGTGAGACTCTGTCAAAAAACAAACAAACAAACAAAAAAGGCCAAGGGCTGTGGCTCATGCCTATAATCCTAGCACTGAGGGAGGCCGATGCGGGCAAATCACCTGAGGTCGGGAGTTGGAGATCAGCCTGACCAACATGTTGAAACCCTGTCTCTACTAAAAACACAAAGTTAGCAGGTGTGGTGGCACTTGCCTGTAATCCCAGCTACTTGAGAGGCCAAGGAAAGAGAATCAGCTGAACCCGGGAGGCAGAGGTTTCCGTGAGCCAAGATTGCCATCCCAAAGTGCTGAGATTACAGGCGTGTGCCACTGCGCCCGGCTATCTGTAATTTCTATGTGGACTTTCTTTTTTTTTAAATTTAATTTAATTTAATTTTTGTTTCTTTTGAGACAGAGTCTTGCTGTGTCACACAGGCTGGAGCACAGTGGCGCATTTGTGGCTCATTGCAACCTCCATCTCCCAGGTTCAAGCGATTTTCCTGCCTCAGCCTCCCGAGTAGCTGGGCCTATAGGCATGCACCACCACACTCAACTAATTTTTATATTTTTAGTAGAGACAGGATTTTGCTGTGGTCTCCAGGCTGGTGTAATTTCTTAACTCAGCTCATTTCTTGACTGGGGACCATGGACATATGGGCCACTTGCTCATGGAACTTACTTGTGCTTCAGGATCTGTTTGGACCCGATCAGGTTCACAGCACTTCCGTGTCACACTAGAGTGCTGCTGTGCACACCCACTTATGCCCAGTGTGTGATGAGCGGCTCAGCTCACATGGTAACTTCCTGGCCCCACGGTTGGGTGTTAGGTTTCTACTAACAGCCACAGGCTAGCTGAGAGAGCCCTGTCACTGGCTTGTAAGAATGGTGGTTATCTGCAGATAATGGCAGGGCCTTACTCCGAAATCCTCAGGGCCTCCACTGTGATTGGGAATAGCCTATGTCTCAAACAGATGGTCTTGTTTTTCTGCTCTGGTCTTTAGAAACAAGTGGAGCCTTCCCGTGTTCTGCCACCGCCTTGCATTTTTTTTTTTACATTAATGTATTCATTCATTCATTTTGTTTATTTGTTTGTTTGTTTTTAGACGGAGTCTCACTCTTTCGCGGAGGCTGGAGTGCAGTGGTAGGATCATAGATCACTGCGACCTTGAACTGCTGGCCTTAAAGCGATCCTCCTCTGCCTCAGCCACCCCTGTAGCTGGGCCTACAGGCGCGGGCACGAGCCACAACACAGCACAACGCTCGGCTAATTATCTTCCTTCTTTTTTTATGGTTTTCTTATTTCTTTTCTGAGACAAGTTCTCCCTCTGTCACCCGGGCTGCAGTGTAATTGTTCCCGGATGAAACTGAGGGTTGGGCTGCTTATTCTCGAGGTCTGATAAGGAGATGCAGATGAATTGAAAAAGGAGGGAGTTTTTATTTCTGTGATCACTCACAGGGAGAAGGCCTGGAAATATCGCCAGACCGACTCAAAATTACAAAGGTTTACAGAGCTTATATACCTTCTAAGCTATCTATCTAAGCGTAAGAGTGCATTCATCTAAAGACGAAAGAAATTGACTTTTTTTTTTTTTTTTTTTTTTTTGAGACAGAGTTTCCCTCTGTTGCCCAGGCTGGAGTGCAGTGCTGAGATCTCAGCTCACTGCAGTCTCTACCTCCCGAGCTCAAGCGATTCTCGTGCCTCAGCCTCCCGAGGAGCTGGGATTACAGGCGCCCATCACGACGCCCCTGCTTATTTTTGTATTTTTCTTACAGACGGCGTTTCGTCCTGTTGACCAGGCTGGTTTGGAACTCCTGACCTCAGGTGATCCGCCCACCTCGGCCTCCCAACGCACTGCGGTGACGGGCGTAGGCCGCCACAACCAGCCTTGCTTTGCCGCTGGAGGTGAGCTCTCCCGCTGTCGCAGCGCACACCGGTCTACAACGGGGGCTGTGGCGCCCTCGCGCGTGCGTAGGCGCGTGCGTTTCTCCACGTTTTCCCGAGTCCTGGCGCTTCTTCCCCCGCAGGGGCTCTGGTTGATGAGTTGTGAGGAGCTCCTGGGAGGGCGCCGCGCTGACACTTCCATCCGTTGTCGTCGGGCGTCACCTAGCGGTCACCGCTTTCGAAGTGTAGGCGGCCCACGCCGGGTAAGGAACGAGTGTGGCTTCTCTCCGCTCCCCCGCCCCACGCCCACCCTCGGAGGCTCGCGCTACCTCGCTCCATCCGTCCCCCACTCCCTGGTTGCCCAGAAAACCTCTGGAGGTCCTGGCTGGGCCAGATTGTTGATCCTTTTGATCAGTTGGTTCCTTTTCTTTCTTCGTGTGTTTGACCCGCGTGGACTTCTACAGATGGCGCCCCACCCTAGGCCTTTTCGTTAGTGGGGACTTTTCTGATTCTCCCCAGATGTTGTGAAAGCAGGTAGATGTCAAGTGTGTGTGACTAAATGGCACTTCCTAGCAATAACCCGAAGAGTATGGAGAAAGAAACATGCACTGCGCAGCTTTCAAGGCAGCAATGGCAGCACTATGAATTTAGGTGTCATTTCTGGAGTCAGCTTGTTTCCTGAGTTGCCCTCCGTGTCCCCTCACCCATCCCAGGCTTGAAAACATTCCAGAGTAAACTACTGTACCTCTGTCCCATCCACCTCCTCTTTCTGTCCCCCCGCCCCACCCCACCTCGGTTTCTCTCCTTCGACTCGAACAGCTTCCCTCTTTCCCTCTCCCTCACTCCCTAGGGAAATGCAGCCACCCTGGCTTGGCTGCCATAGTCACTTTTTATCCTTACGTTATGTTTAATATTTTTCTTTTCCCGGCTGCATATTGGTAAAGTTGAAAGTGCCTCATAGCCCTGCCCTGGGCCTTACTATTCTTTAGAGGTTTCTGTTTGTTTGTTTTCTTTTTCTTGTTTTATTTTTTTTCATCTTTCTTTCATTTCTGTCTTCCGAATTTCATTCTCCAGTTCGTTCATTCTCTTTCTTTCTCTTCTTTCTTTCTCTTTCTTTCTTTCTTTCTTTCTTTCTTTCTTTCTTTCTTCCTTCCTTCCTTCCTTCCTTCCTTCCTTCCTTCCTTCCTTCCTTCCTTCCTTCCTTCCTTCCTTCCTTTCTTTCTTTCGTTTTCTTTTCTTTTTTTTTCTTTCTTCCTCTTTCTTCCTTCTTTCTCTTTCTTTTCTTTATTTTCTTTCTTTCCTTTATTTTCTTTCTTTCTCTATCTCTTTCCATATTTCTGTCTTCCTCCTTTTTTATTTTTCTTTCTTTTCTGTTTGTTTATTTTTTTGAGATGGAGTCTTGCCGTCACCCAGGCTGAAGTGCAGTGGCGCAATCTCGACTCATGGCAACCTTCGCCTCCTGGGTTCAAGAGATCCCTCTGCCTCACTCCCCCACCCCCCCTAGCTATGACTACAGGCGCGCCACCACGCCCGGTTAATTGCTGTATTTTTAGTAAAGACGGGGCTTCACCTCATTGGCCAGGCTGGTCTCTAACACGTGACTGGGTGATCCGTCTGCCTCGGCCTCCCACATTGCTGGGATTACAGATGAGAGCCACCAAACTCGGCCATTATTATTTTATTTTATTTTATTTTATTTTATTTTATTTTATTTTATTTATTTATTTATTTGAGACGGAGTCTTGCTCTATCACCCAGGCTGGAGTGCAGTGGCGCTATCTCGGCTCACTGCAACCTCTGCCTCCTGGGTTCACGCTGTTCTCCTGCCTCAGCCTCCTGAGTAACTGGGACTACAGGTGCCTGCCACCACACTAGGCTTTTTTGTTTGTTTGTTTTATTTTTCAGGAGAGATAGGGTTTCACCGTGTTAGCCAGGATGGTCTGGATCTCCTGACCTCGTGATCCGCCCCCCTCGGCCTCCCAAAGTGCTGGAATTAAAAGTGTGAGCCACCGTACCCGGCCATTATTTCTTCTCAAAATATTTTTCCTTTCAGAACTCGACCTCCTTCGTTTCCTTTACATCTTTTTCTTACAGGAATCTCAGCCTTCATTCGTTCAAGTTTTTGAGACAGAGTCTCACTCTGTCACCCAGGCTGCAGAGCATTGGCCTGACCATGGCTCACTGCAGCCTCAACCTCCTGAATCCAAGAGATGCTCTCATCTCAGCCTCTCAAGGAGCAGTGACTATAGACGTATGTCGTCGTGCCCGTCTTTTTTTTTTTTTTTCTTTAAGTAGAGACAGGGTCTCGCTATGTTGCCAGAGCTGGTCTCAAACTCCTGGGCTCACGAGATTCTCCCACCTAATCTCACAAAGTATTGGGATTGTAGATGTGAGCTACCATTCCCTGCCCTCTTTGTTCTTTTCTCTCTTTTCTTTTTTATTTCTCTTTCTTCCTTTCTTTCTGTGTTTTTCTTTTTTCTTCTTTCATTTTCTTTCCTCTCTCTGTTTTTTCTCTCTGCTTTCCTTCATTTCTTTCCTCATTCTTTATCTCTTTCATCTTTTTCCTTTCTATGTCTTTCTCTCTTTCTTTATATTTCTTTCTCCAGATTTTTAAAATTCTGTCCCTCTCTGTTTCCCATTTCCTTCCTCCCTCCCTCCCTCTCTCACTGCTCCCTTCCCTCCCTCCTTCCCTTCCCCCGTCTGTCTCTTTTCTCCATTCCCTTTCTCCCTAACTCCCTTCCTCTGTCTGTCTTTGTCTGAATTCCGGAAGACTCTCCTCATCGTGTATCTCTCTGTGTCCTAACCTACCCGCGAAAAAGTTCTGTTTCTTCTTTCTTCTTCCGAGATGCATCTTCGAACACCCACGCCCCATGGATTTTCTTTGAATTCTGTCGCAGTTGATGCAGAGACACATTTGGGGAACGTTTCTGTGAAGTTGGGGTGGAGGAGCTGCGTGTTCGGCCTCGAGGAGTCTTGACCCTCCGAATCTGTTTTGCTGATGTTTGCGATGGTTGTCGGGCTCCATCTGGCGGCTGCTTTTGGATAGTTTTCTTGGCTTCCAGAGCTCCGGTAGCAGCTGCTGAGGGAAAAACCGTCCTGCTGGGACTTAGGCAGAGCTCCAGAAAGCCTGTGGCCGGCAGCGGGGCCATCCCGGTCTCGCCAGAGCGCTGGCGGATTACTTGTGAGTCAGAACTTCAGCACGCAGGGTTCTGCGGGGAGGCTGTCGCCGCACTTCTCCTCCCGAGCGCTGTGTGGGACTGCCCTGGCTGGCCAACCAGCACGCTGCCACTCCCGAGGCCGACCCGTGGGGACCTACTGGGCATGGTGCGGGGGGCCGGGGACGCCCTTCCCGGCCCGGTCGCAGGCCCGTGCGAGGCCTGGCCGTCTGAGGCAGCTGCCGAATGATCTGCGAAGTCCACGCCGGGAGTCGAGACTGCCCTGCGCGTCCCCCGGTTACCGAGGAGCAGTCGCTGGGTCCGGGCCCAGTCCGTCTGCCCTGATCTTTTTTTCTAAGTCCACGTGCGGTGTCGGAGAGCGGTCCCTGGGCACGCATGTGGTCCGAAAGGTGGCACCTGACCGTGTTTTTGTCCCTCGTGTCATCCGGTCGTGTGGGGGACCGACCGAAAATGACTCCGAGTCTCGCTCTGGAGACATGGGCCAGGTCTTGTGTTGCACGGGTGGCCAGGAGGGTGTCCTTGGCCGTCTGCTGCTCCTGCATGTCCTGGGGTCGACCAGAGGGCCCCGGGTGTTCCGTGTCTGGCTGCCATGGTGGCTTTTTTGGCGGACAGATGTATAGGTCGCGCATTTCTGGACCGGTGGCCTGGTTGGTGACTCGACACCCTGCCTCCAGGCGAAGTCTCTTTCACTCCTCGTCGGCATTTTGGGCCACGAGATTGTTGCTGACGCGTTGTCTGGCCATTAGATTGGGTTTCTAGATGCATGGGAAGCTCTGCCAAACCAGTAAACCGGCTAACCGGCCCTGCTCCAGCGTGAGGTGACCGCTGGGACTCGTCTGCCTGCTCTCACAAATCCTAGTGCTGTGACTGTTGGGGGCGCCCCTGGTTTCTGGGCCTGCGACCCCGGTGGGGAAGGTGGTGTGGAATTCTCTGACACGTGCGCGGCCTGCTGTGGGCACACAGTGTGTGGTGAGAACAGCCTCACCCTGTTGCTCTGTGCTGTGCACATCAGGCGTTTTCTTTCTTGAATTGTCCTTATCAGAAAGTGAGGCTGGCTAGGCTGTTATGCTCATCAATCAGTTTCGTCAAGACTGTCCCCTGCCCAACCCCTGCCGCCCTATGGAGCTTTTCACGATTGATGTGATGACTTCACACTCTCCTGGACTGGGACTTAGTCCGCGAGGAGCAAGTATGAAAATTCATGGTGAATGGGGACCATTTTTCTGATCGTTGGGCCCCGCGTCTCTTCTCCATGCTTGTGGTTGGTGTGTTGGGAGGCATGGGGCATGGAATTTGGCATGACCTTGCTGTCCTCAAGCCTTGTCCCTCGTGGCTTTGAGGAGATTGGTAGGGTCTTCTGACACAGTAGGCGCCCTTGTTCTGGCTTCTTGTGGTTGTTGCCTTGGGGGTGGCCACGGCACCTCTCTGTGGTTATGTGGAACTTCCTATAAAACATTGTACTGCCCTTTCTGGGATGTGTGAGTGTTGGCATGGCCTGGGCCTTTGTGGCGATCCAGGAGTTCTCCACATTGTCCGTCATGTGCCTGAGACAAAACGGTGGTGTGTCGTGCCAATGCCAAGCGCCCTCTCCTACAACCGCCAACGTGGGGTTTGAATGCGTCCTGAAGATGTCTATTCGTGGGGCAAGGCAGTTGAGTGAGGGAGGACCCTCCAACTCAAGAGATGCCACCTCATCCAATGAGTGCACATCCCATGCTCCACTCTGCTAAAAGCCTAGATGAGGGAGAGATTGTGGGAAACTGTGGTGTAACATCATAATGTGGGGGCCTTGGGAGAGGCCAAAAGAAACGTAGCTAAAGGAAGAAACTTTTGGGTGTTGAATGCATGCATGCAAGGCAAGGGCTATGAGAAAGCTCTCATTTTATGCAGGCTTTTGGTCATAAGGCAGACCACTTTCCTCCACAGGCGTGCATGAGTGACTGAAAAGAGACAACGAAGATTACCCAGCAGATGGCAAGTATCAAAACTTGGAGAGAAATCCTATGGTAATGCAAGAGGAGAACCAATAGGGTACAGGATACTACAGTGTACAGGATCTGTGTTAATATTGCTGTTGATGCACCCAAGCAAGAGTTCCACAAATTTACAGAAAAAAATCAATGGAAGCTGAGGGGGTAGTGGCGTCCCACGCTTGAACCCAGGGTGTGTGTTTCACCTATGGGACACCTCAAAGAAGGAAGAATGACCAGGAGGAAAGATCGTCATAGGTCAAGCTTCAAAAAGGTTGAGGCCGCTCTGGAAGAAAAAAATGGCATGGCTATGGAAGGGGGGGTATGGGTTCCCCATGGATGAAAGGACCTTCTGGGGCTCTGGGTCCCTGGCATACCTGGTTCGAACCCACAGTGCGTCTAGGGCCTGCTAGGGGTACCCAAAAGCGGGGAGAAGGCCCTGATGGGAAGTAAGGTTTGAAAGAGGGGAGGAGAGGCACCTGTGGCAGAAAAAAAAAAAAACCGCACCGCGTTCCTGAGTCCCCCATGGATGAAGATGCCTTCCCATCAGCCCCTAGGCGTGGCCTGGAGACTCTGGCATCCATAGTTTAAACCCAGGTTGCATCTCGGGCCTACTAGGGGTACCCCAAAGTGGGCAGAAGGCCCCCGAGGGGAAGGTGAGGTTTGAAGGAGGGGACGTGAGGCAACTGTGGCAGAAAAAAAAAAAAAATCCGTGCCGAGAAGCAGCATTACTGGGTCCCCCACGGACGAAAGTGCCTTTCCATCAGCCCCTGGGCGGGGCTCTGGGGGCCCTGGCATCCCTGGTTCGAACCCATGGTGAGTCCAGGACCTGCTAGGGGGGTGGTTGGGGGGTGGGGTGAGGGG
>NC_037669.1:0-88075 GCF_003255815.1 Theropithecus gelada | reverse complement strand
GGGGGGGGGGGGGGGGGGGTGGGGGGTGGGGGGGTGGGGTGGGGGTGGGTTGGGGGGCGGCCCCTCCAATCAGGCGGGCCGTTGGAGAGGAGGGGCGGCCATGGCTTCCAGCCTTTGGCCGGAACTTTGTCTCTTGCTCGCGCCGGAACTTGGGATCTATCTCATCTCCACTCTTCCACCTTCTCCACCTCCGGAGCTCCGGGCGACTCCTCACAGCCTCTGTTGCCCTGTGATCTGCTGTCCTTGGGGACGCATAGCTAAGATGCCAGGACCTCCTGGAAGCTGGGAAATGGTGAGTATGCGGGGTTCGGCATCCCGAGAGGGGAGAGCAGGCTGTGACACCGGCAGGATCGGCCTCCCCAAGGTCAGCTCCGAGTCTCGGGCGCAGCTTGTCCCTCAGTCCCCTGTGGCTGCAGGATGGTGGCTGGGCCAGCAGCGGGGACCTCCGCGTCCCGCCCGTGCCGTCAGGGCCCGTCCCTGCGCGGAGTCCTGCTGTGCGCCCAAAGCCCTGAGTGTTCCCCAGATCGTCCAGGGGCGCCAGGTGGGTCATCAGGGCAGAAACCCGAAACGGTGTGTGCGTGGGAGGAGCTGCGGCCCGTGGGGTCCCCAGTCTGTCTTGTGAAAAATTAAAGGGAGTCCATGTTAAAACGTTAACCCGTTTATTTGAGCAAACAGTGACTGGTGAAATGGAAAGCACCCACCCCGCGCGAGGGGCATGAAGGAAATGTTTTTATAAGGTGCATGGGAAAGCAACCCAAGCTAAAAAATTGGTTAGAGTGGGCCGGGCGCCGTGGCTCACGCCTGTAATCCCAGCACTTCAGGAGGCAGAGGCAGGTGGCTCACCTGAGGTCGGGAGTTGGAGACCAGCCTGACCAACATGGTGAAACCCTGTCTCTACTAAAAGTATGAAATCAGCCGGGTGTGGTGGCCATGCCTGTAATCCCAGCTACTCGAGAGGCTGAGGCAGGAGAATCGCTTGAATGCGGAAAGTGGAGGTTGCGGTGAGCCGAGATCACGCCATTGCACTCCAGCCTGGGCAACAAGAGCCAAACTCTATCTCAAAAAAAAAAAAAAAAAAAAAAAAAAAAAAAAAAAAAAAAAAAAAAAAGGCTAAAATACATGAACTAAATGGTTGTCAACAGCTCCTGCAGCTGTATTACTGTTAACAGTTTTACTGTTAGGACTTTAATTATATATAATCTATATGTAGAAATAAGCTTATTTTTTTTTCCAATTGGAGTGTTTCTTGTATTCCTCAATTATTCTGTCCTGATTTGTATTACAATTTTGATCGGAAGTGATGAACGCAACTATCATTGTCTTGTTCCTGATCTTAGGGAAAAGTTTTTAGTCTTTCACTATTGCATGTAATGGTAGTTTTGAGTTTTTTATATGTACTTTTTATTAATGTTGAGGAAGTTTTAGTCTCTATCTAGTTTACTAAGTGCTCTTATCATAAAGGTGTTTTGGATTATGTCAAATTTTTCTCTATCAATTGAGATGATCATGTTGTTTTCTAAAATTCCTTCTACTGAGTTGGTATATTGCACTGACTAATTGCAATTGTTAGAGTGAGAAACATTGGAGTTACAGCTTTTAATGTTTAAAACAATTCATCAGTGAAGCCATCTGGTTCTGGACTTTTCTTGTTAGTATGTTTTCGATAACTTATGCAGTCTTTTGCTAGTTACAGGTTGTATTAGACTTAGAGAAATACAAGCAATAGAGTAAATATCTACATCTACGTCTGTATCTGTGTGTGTATTCATGTACGTATATATATATGTGTGTGTTAATATATGGGACAGAGCCCTTTAGAGTTGCTATGGCAGTGTCTGTGCAGGGGCCCTTTCTCAGCCATATCTGGGCTGATTTGGAGAACCCTCTGTTCTTCCACTCACCTCATTTCAATGCTGGCCCTTGTTGGCAGCAGCAAGCTTCTGCCCCTCACCAGATGAAACAGTGTTATCCCATTAACATCCTTTTGCCAATCTCCTGTGTGGAGCTCTGCAAAGACAGTAACTGGCAGCCAGATTTGGAAGCCTCAGAGCTATAGCTGGCCATCACTGCTGCTCCTTATACCCCATGCAACTTTCTGCTCCCCAGATGAGGCATAGGATTATGTCTACACAGACCTTCAGCCTTGGAAGGCACCAGATAACAGTCCCAGGACTCAGAACAATCATTGGGGTAGATGGGTACCACAGCAGCACTCGCCTCTCTACTTTGCCAGCCATAACCTGGTGTGTAAACATAATGAGCCACCAATATTCTAACATCCTAACAATGTGCTCCTGCTGAGAATGGGCCAGCCTTATATGACATTCCCCTACACACAAAGTTTGACATTAAATATTTATCCTTTTGCCTTTGGATTATTTTACATAGTAGAATGTCTTCAAGATTCATCCATATTGTAGCATGTATCAGCATTGCTTTTTTTTTTTTTTTTTTTTTTTTTTGAGATGGAGCCTCTCTTTGTCACCCAGGCTGGAATGCACAGCAATGCCATCATGACTCACTGCTGCCTCAAACTCCCCAGGCTCAAGTGATCCTTCTGAAGCAGATGGACCTCCCCTGTGGCTGGAACTACAGGCACTCACCATCAAGGCCAGCACATTTTTGTACATTTGTAGAGATGGCATTTTGCTATGTTGCTCAGGCTGGGCTCAAAGTCCCAGTCTCAAGAAATCCTCTCATCTTTGCCTCCCAAGTTCTGAGATTATAAGCATGAGCCATCATGCCCATCAGCGCTGGATTCATTTTTAGGCTAAATAATATTCCTTTTTGTGTCCATACTACATTTTCTTTATCTATTTATCTCTTAGAAGATACCTGGATTTGTTTTTACATTTTGTACTATAAATGATGCTACTATAAAAATTGGTGTGAAAGTATCAGTGCATAAGTGAATAAAATTTTAAAACCTACAGTTCTTAGATTGAATAACAGAGGCCAGACATGGTGGCTCCCACCCATAATCCCAAAACTTTGGGAGGCCGAGGCAGGCAAATCACTTAAGCTCAGGAGTTTGAGACCAGCCTGGGCAACATGGCGAAACCCCGTCTCTACCAAAAATTTAAAAATTAGCTAGATGTGGTCTCCATCCTTGTAGTCCCAGCTATTTGGGAAACTGAGGGATGAGAATCGCTTACACCCCAGAGGCAGAGGCTGCAGCTTAAGTCCTTGCATTTAATTATTTTGGGTACACTTGTAGTTGAAACATATGGAAGTGTTCCACCTGTTGCTGAAACATGTGGTAATTCTATGTAGAACTTTCTGATGAACTGCCAAATTATTTGTCACAGTCGATAAACCATTTTATATTCTCACCAGCCATGCACCAGGGTTCCACTTCCCCCACATCCTAGCCAGTACTTGTTCTTTTTCATTTTTTGTTATTTTGGTTTTTATATAGCCGCCCTAATAGATTTAAGTGGGTATCTCATTGTGGTTTTGATGTGCATGTCCCTCATGACTGGTGATGCTGAGCATTTTTCTGTAAACTTATTGACCCAATATAAATTCAAGTCCTCTTCCTTTTTATAAATGCTGTTGTTGTTTTGTTCTGTTGTTGAGCCTTAGAAGTTCTTTATACATTCTGCCTATTATATTATACCTTATGTACCTAGTCAGATACATGATTTGCAAATCTTTTCTCCCATTTGCTGGTTGTCTTTTCACTCTGTCGTTCATGCTTTTCTTAACAAATTTTAGTAGAGGTGCTTTTTTTTTTAAAATAAAAAACACAACTGAGTGTTTTTCATATCAAAAAAACAAAAGTTTCATATTTTAATCAAGTCCAATTTATCTGTTTTTTATTTTGTGGCCTATGCTTTTTGTGTAATAGTCAAGAAACCATCACCAAATTTAATGTTACAAGATTTTTACATATGCTTTTTCCTAAGAGTTTTTAAAGTTTAACTTTTTAAAACTTTTATATTAGGTTTGGGGTTACATGTGAAGCTTTGTTACAAGGTAAACATATGTCGCAGGGGTTCACTGTACAGATGATTTTATCACCCAGATATTAAGCCCAGTACCCAATAGCTATCTTTTTTCTTCCCTCCCTCCTCCCACCCTCTAATTTCAAATGGACCTGAATGTCTGTTGTTTTCCTCTTTGAGTTCCTAAGTTCTTATTTAGTTCCTACTTACAACTGAGAACATGTGGTATTTGGTTTTTTGTTCCTGTGTTAGTTTGCTAAGGATAATAGCCTCCAGCTACATCCATGTTGCCAAAAAAGACATAATCTCTTTATTTTATGACTGCATAGTATTCCATAATGTATATGTGGCACATTTTCTTTATCTAATCTGTTACTGATCGTATTTAGGTTGATTCCATGTCTGCTATTGTGAATAGGGCTGCAATGAACATTTGAATGTATGTGTCTTTATGGGAGAATAATTTCTATGTCTCTGGGAATATACACAGTAATGGGATTGCAAGCAGACCTATTGAATGGTAGTTCTGCTGTTAGCTCTTTGAGGAATTGCCAAACTGCTTTCCATAATGGTTGAACTAATTTACACTCCCACCAACAGTGTATAAGTTCCCATTTCTCTACAACCTCACCAGCATTTATTGTTTGACTCTTTAACTATAGCCATTCTGACTAGTGTGAGATGGCATCTCATTGTGGTTTCTTTCTTGTTTTTTTCTTTTTTGAGATGGAGTCTCACTCTGTCGCCAGGCTGGAGTGCAGTGGCACGATCTCAGCTCACTGCAGCCTCCTCTGCCTCCAGAGTTCAAGCAATTCTCGTGTCTCAACCTCCTGAGTAGCTGGGACTACAGGCACGCGCCACCACACCCAGCTGATTATTTTGTATTTTAATAGAGATGGGGTTTCACCATGTTGCCCAGGCTGGTCTTGAATTCCTGAGCTCAAGCAACCCACCCGTCTCGGCCTCCCAAAGTGCTGGGATTACAGGCATGAGCCACTGCACCCTGCCTTGGATTTTACATAGAATTTAAAGAGCTCATGATCCCCTTGAAGTTCTTTCATCACCTTCCCAGACATACAGGAAGCCTAGTTAAGAACATGTGGGTTAGGGGTTCTGTGCAGTCTCTGAATCAGGGTGTAAGAAATGGACAGGACCTCAGAGTTCAATGAATATAATCCTCATCAAGTCAGATTTTACAGATTCAGTCAATGAGGCCCAGAGAGTTTTCATGGCTGACTCATAGCATAGCTGGTGGAGACCTATATCTAGGTTTTCTGAATCCCAGTTGTCACACAGTGTTGTGTTAATATACTGTGTTTAAAAGAAATGTAAAGAAGGAGAGACTGGCTGGGGGCAAAAAAAGCAATAGTTATTCCTAGGATGTATGGGTTGACTATTAGTCGGCTTCGTTTTTTGTGTTCAGCATAGATTAGTTTTCTAGCTTCAACCCAAAGAGACCAAGCCTGAAGCTCCCTTGTAGCTCCTTGCTTTGGATCTGTGACTAAATCCTGATGGATTATCTGAGCAAGATCTGTGGAAAGGCAGACAGTGGGGCCTGGAGACATCATGAGTTCTAAATGGCTGATGTCATTACAAAAACCATAAGCAAGAAAGAATCTACTGTTTCTAGGAAGTGGGGGGAAAGTTTTCTAAGGAGAAAGTATGAGTCTTGAAGACAGAGGGTAAGGGTTATGTAGCAAAGAAGAGGTTGTTGGGTGGTCCCTGTAGGCTGGGAGTGAGAGAGGGGTGCACAGCAGGCTGGGGTATGAGTGAGGCAAGCTCAGAGATCATTTTTGTTTTTGCTTTTTGACCAATGAAATGTTTAATCTTTTTAGTTTTAAAATTTTAAAATTTTATTTTTTTGATCAGTGCAATGAGGGATGGTTTTGGGGATGTCTGGGAGCCATCTAAGAGGTTTATTAAGCTAGAGATTATCAAAGTAAGATTTTCATTTTAGATAGATGCTTTTACATGGAAGATAGATCTAAGATATTTTATTCAGTTAAGTGTTAGAGTGCAGTTGTCCAGATTATGAATCATTCATTCATTGATCCAACTTTACAAAGCTCATAATATAAGCCAGGCACTGATCTAGACAAGACAAGATGGTCTAAAGCAGCACAGTGACAATGGAGATGAAGTTATATAACCAACAATACATACTGAGGAGACAGATTTGAGAAATACTTAGGAGTTAAAAATCAGTAGGACCTGATGGCTAATGAGGGCAGTGTGGAGTGGAGTTAAAATAATAAGGATATTGACAGATGCTTGAAGCAAGTATGTCCAACATTTTAGAATTATACAATAAATTTAAAGGAATTTTCCATCAGGAGTCCCAGAAAGATTAAAACCCAAATGCTAATACATAGAGATCAAAACAGCCTTCATTTGCAACACCTTTGAATGAGGAGACTACTTTGGACTTTGTTATTTTACTTCTCCAAGGCAGAGATACAGACCTGCCCAAGGGAGGTAATTATATCATCTACCAAATTGTAAGTTTAACCGAGAGAGGTTGAAATAAAAAGTACAAAAGTCTTCCTGGGCCTCTCTCTCAACAGCCTCATGGTAAACCATCCCTACCAGAATTCTAATTTTGTCAAAATCGGGTTGCTCTCATGTAATTTTAGAATAAGCTTTTTAAAACTGAGAGCAGCAAGAACATCAAGTGAACACAGATGGGCTGGGGGGAAGAGTGAATTGGGTAAAGTTTATAAGAATAAAAAAGAAGAGGAGATTTTACTAATGCTACTTTCAAAGGCAAAAGAGCTAGTCAAAGCACTTCTTTTTTCTTTCTTAATTCCTTATCTACTATTACAAATAAAGAGCAAAATGAAAATAAACAAAATCAGGTATGTGCTGTAAATGCCTTTAAAGACACCTCCTTCATAGTTCACTGTGTTGTATACATCATAATGTCTTGCTGGGCAGGCTGCCCAGCTCACCTTCTAACCTCACAGTTCTGTGAAATGAAAAGTGAAATGTAATATTTACAATCCTCAGACTGAATCCCTGTCAAAATAGAAGGATTTGATTTTCTCATCTGCTCACAACTAGCTGGCTTAGTACCTAAGCAGGGTACCAGGGATCTGTTTCTATTTGTTGCCACAGGGCAGGGAACTAGAATCAGGTCCTGAATCTAAAGTCCTGACATGTCTCAGGCAAACAAAAACTGACAGAATTCATCACCACTAGACCAGCTTTATAAGAAATGCCCAAGGGAGTCCCACCTCTGGAAGTGAAATGATAATTGCTATCAAGAAAACACAAAACAGTATAAAAGTCACTGGTAGAGCACACACAAAGGGAGAAAGAGAAAAGAATCAAACTTTATCACTACAGAAAACTCACCAAATTATAAGGATGAACAATAAGAGGGGAAGAAAGAAACAAAGGATATATTAAAATAACAGAAAATAGTTAACAATATGACAGAAGTCCTCACCTATCAATAATAGTCTTGAATGTAAACTGATTAAATTTCCCCCCTTAAAATATATAGACTGGCTGAATGGATTAAAAAATATGGCCCAACTGTAGGTTGCCTACAAGAAATTCACTTCATCTGTAAAGACACACATAGACTGGAAAGGTGAGAAAAGATATTACATGCAAACAGAAACTAAAAGCAAGCAGGGTAGCTGTACTCGTATCAGATGAAACAAACTTTAAGGCAAAATTAATTTTAAAAAGACAAAGGCTGTTATATAATGAAAAAGGGATCAATTCAGCAAGAGGACGTAACAGTTCTAAATATATATGTACCCAACAGTGGAGCACCAAGATATATAATATAAACCAAATATTATTAGATCTAAACGGAGACATAGATGCCAATACAATAGCTGGAGAATTCAACACCCCATTCTCAGCACTGAACAGATGGTCTAGATAGAAAACCAACAACAAAACACTGGATTTATACTACACTTTAGGCTGGATGCAGTTGCTTACATCCGTAGTCCCAGCACCTTGGAAGGCCGAGGCAGGCGGGTCCCTTGAATCCAGGAGTTTGAGACCAACCTGACCAACATGGTAAAACCCCCTCTCTACTAAAAATACAAAAATTAGCCCAGTGTAGTGGTGCAATTGTTTTTGCAATTGTCTGTTGTTTTTCAATAACTAGTTCTCCGAAGCAGCGCTGAATGAATGCCTCAAGGGGCTCACACAACTTGTTCCGGGTCTTAGTGACCGTTGTCTGTGTCCATGTTCAGTTGATTTCAAATTTATATTTAATTTTTCCTCTACAATGTCCCACATTATCTTTATTCAACCTGTCACTGATGGGCATTTAGGTTGATTCCATGTCTTTACTATTGTGAATAGTGCTGCAGTAAACATTTACGTGCTTGTGTCTTTATGCAGAACAATTTATATACCTCTGGGTATATACCCAGTAATGGGATTGATGGGTCAAGTGATGGTTCTGCTTTTAGCTCTTTCGAGGAATTACCATACTGCTTCCCACAATGGTAGGGCCAATGTACACTCCAACAGTGTATATGTTGTCTTTCTTCACAACCTTGCCAGCATCTGTTATTTTTTGACTTTTTAATAATAGCCATTCTGACTGGTGTGAGATGGTGTCTCACTTTGCCTTTGATTTGCATTTCTGTAATGATCAGTGATATTGAGCTTTGTATTCTATGGTTGTTGGTCAAATGTATGTATTCTTTTGAAAAGTGTTCATGTCTTTTGCCCACTTTTTAAATTGTTTTTTATTTCCATAGGTTTTGGGGCAACAGGTGGTATTTGGTTACATTAGTAAGTTCTTTATTGGTGATTTGTAAAATTTTGGTACATCCATCACTTCATCAGTATACACTGAATCCAATTTGTAGCCTTTTATCCCTCAACCCCTTTACCCCTTTCCCCATGAGTGTCCAAAGTCCACTGTTACTCTTATGCCTTTGCATCCTTATAGCTTAGCTCCCTCTTATAAGTGAGAATATATGATATTTGGTTTTCCATTCCTGAGTTACTTCACTTAAATTAATAGTCTTCAATCCCATCCAGGTTGCTGTAATTGCCATTAATTCATTTCTTTTTATGGCTGAGTAGTACTCCATCCTACATATATACCACAGTTTCTTTATCCACTCATTGGTTGATGGGCATTTGGATTGGTTCTACATTTTTGCAATTGCAAATTGTGCTGCTACAAATACATGTGTAAAAGTATCTTTTTTGAATAATAACTTCTTTTTTTCCTCTGGGTACATAGCCAGTAGTGGGATTGCAGGATCAAATGGCACTTCTACTTTTAGTTCTTTAAGGAATCTCCACACTGTTTTCCATAGTGGTTGTACTACTTTACATTTCCACTGGCAGTGTAGAAGTGTTCCCTTTTCACCACATTCACACCAACATCTATTATGTTTACATTTTTTTATTATGACCATTCTTGTGGGAGTAAGGTGGTATCGCACCGTGGTTGTAATTTACATTTCCCTGATTATTAGTGATGTTGAGCATTTTTTCATATGTCTGTTGGCCATTTGTATACCTTCTAAGAATTGTGTATGACCATACTACCAAAAGCAATCTACACATTCAATGTAATTGCCATCAAAGTACCAACATCATTCTTCACAGAACTACAAAAAACAGTTTTAAAATTCATATGGAACCATAAAAGAGCCCGCATGGCCAAAGCAAAACTAAGAAAAAAGAACAAATCAGAAGGCATCACATTACCTCATTTCAAACTATATCATAAGACCATAGTCACCAAAACAGTATAGTTCTGGTATAAAAATAGGTACATAGACAAATGGAACACAATAGAGAATGCAGAAATTAACCCAAATATTTACAGCCATCTGATCTTTGATAGAGCAAACAAAAACAGAGTAGGGAAAGAACACCCTACTCAACGAATGGTGCTGGGATAATTGGCAAGCCACATGTAGGAGAATGAAACTGGATCTTCATCTCTCACCTTATACAAAAATCAACACGAGATGGATCAAGGACTTAAATCTAAGACATGAAACTATAAAAATTCTGGAAGATGACATCGAAAAAACCCTTTAGACATTGGCTTAGGCAAGGATTTCATGACCAAGATTCCAAAAGCAAATGCAAGAAAAGCAAAGATAAATAGGTGGAATTTAATTAAACCAAAGAGCTTTTTCATGACAAAAGGAACAGCAGAGTAAACAGACAGTTCACAGAATGGGAGAAAAATCTTCACAACCTGTATATCTGACAAAGGACTAATATCCAGATTCTACAACGAGCTCAAACAAATTACCAAGGAAAAAACAAACAATCCCATCAAAAAGTAGACTAAGGACATGAATAGACAATTCTTTGGCCACTTTTTAGGAGGGTTGTTTATTTTTCTCTTGTAAATTTATTTAAGTTCCTTGTGTTGAATATTAGACCTTTGTCAGATACATAGTCTGTAAACATGTTTTCTCAGTCTGTAGGTTGTCTCTTCACTCTATCGACAATTTCTTTTGCTGAGCAGAAACTTTTAAGTTTAATTAGATGCCACTTGTCAATATTTGCACTTGTTATAATTGTTTCTGATGCCTTTATCATGAAATCTTTCCCTGCTTTTATGTCCAGGGTGGTATTGCCTAGGTGGTCTTCCAGGGTTTTCATAGTTTTGGGTTTTATGTTTAAGTCTTTAATCCATCTTGAGTTGGTTTTTGTATATGGTGTAAGGAAGAAGTCCAGCTTCAATCTTCTGCATATGGCTTGCCAGTTATCCCAGAACCATTTATTGAATAGGGAGACTTTTCCCCATTGCTTGTTTTTGCCAGCTTTGTCAAACATTACATGGTTGTAGGTGTGTGGTCTTATTTCTGGGCTCTCTACACTGTTCCATTGGTGTGTGTGTCTATTTTTGTACCAGTACCATGCTGTTTGGGCTACTGTAGTGCTATAGTATGGTTTGAAGTTGGGTAATGTGATACCTCAAGCTTTGTTCTCTTTGCTTAGGATTGCTTTGGCTACTTAGGTTCTTTCTTGGTTCTATATAAATTGTTAAATAGCTTTTTCTAATTCCGTGAAGTGTGTCATTGGTAGTTTACTAGGAATAGCTTTGGGCAGCATGGCCATTTAAATGATATTAGTTGTTTCTCTCCATTAACATGGAATAATTTTTTATTTGTTTGTGTCTTCTCTGACTTCTTTGAGTAGTGTTCTGTAATTTTCATTGTAGAGATCTTTTACCTCCCTGGTTAGCTGTATTCCTAGGTATTTTATTCTTTTTGTGGAAATTGTGAATAAAATTGCCTCTCTGATTTGTCCCAGTTTGGCTCTTCTGGTGAATAGGAATGCTAGCAAATTTTGTGTACTGAAACCATGTGGAAGTTGTTTATCAACTTAAGGAGCTTTTTGGGTCACAACTATAGGGTTTAAATAGAGAATTATGTGATCTGCAAACAGAGGTAGTTGGACTTCTCTTTCTATTTAAATACACTTTATTTATTTCTCTTGTCTGATTGCTCCAGCAAGGACTTCTAATACTATGTTGAATAAGAGTGGTGAGAGAGGGCATCCTTGTCTTGTGCTGGTTTCAAGGAGAATGCTTCCAGATTTTTCCCATTTGGTATAGTGTTGGCTGTGAGTTTGTCATAGGTGGCCTTTATTTTGAGGTATGTTCCTTCAATACCTCATTTATTAAGAGTTTTTAACATGAAGCATTGTTCAATTTTACTGAAAGCCTTTTCTGCATCTATTGAGACAATCATGTGGTTCTTATCTTTAGTTTTATTTATATTATGAATCACATTTTATTGATTTGCCCATGATGGACCAACCTTCCATTCAGGGAAGAAGCCTACTTCACTGTGGTGAATTACCCTTTTGATGTGCTGCTGGATTTGGTTTGCAAGGATTTTGTTGTGGGTTATTGAATGGATGTTCATCAAGGATGCTGGTCTGAAGCTTCTTTTTTTGTTGTGTCACAGCCAGGCTTTGGTATCAGGATGATGCTGGCCTTGTAGAATAAGTTGGGAAGAAGTCCCTCCTCCATTTCTTGAAATAGTTTTAGTAGGAATGGTACTAGGTCTTCTTTGTACATCTGTTAAAATTTGACTGTTAATCTATGAGGTCCTGGGATTTTTTTTTCTTGGTTGGTAAGCTGTTTATTACTGATTCAATTTTTGGAGATCATTATTGGTCTGCTCAGGGACTGAATTTCTTCCTGCTTCAGTCTTGAGAGGGTGTATGTGTCCAGGAATTTATTCATCTCTTCGAGGGTTTCTAGTTTGTGTGTGTAGAGGTGTTCGCAATAGTTGTTGATTGTTATTTTTATTTCTGTGGGGTCAGTGGTAACATTCCCTTCATCATTTATAATTGCATTTATTTGAATCTTCTCTCTTTTCTTCTTTATTAGTCTAGCTAGTGCCTATCTATCTTATTAATTTTTTCAAAAAACCTTGATTAAGTGATCATTTGAACAGTTTTTTATGTCTCAGTTTCTTTCCATTCACCTCTGATATTAGTTATTTCTTGTCTTCTGCAAGCTTTGTGGTTGATTTCTTCTTGCTTTTCTAATTCTTTCAGTTGTGATGTTAGGTTGTTAATATGAGATCTTTCTAACTTTTTGATGTGGGCATTACTTCTTATGCCCTACCCTAACTTTTCTCCTTCTCCTAGAAAACTCAGAACCATGCTTTCTAAACCAATTCAAACTTTCTCAGTGAATCATCATGATCCCCCTGAGACAAAGTTAGCAATTTTCCATTACACACGTTTATCTTTCTCTGTAATAATATCTAATGCAACAATGCAAGTGTTTCATTTCTTCATTCATGCGGGGAACTCCCTTTGGCTGAGACAAAGACTTAAAGCTTTGTCCTTTCAACATTAATGAAGATCTATTTAGAAAATCTCCGTTTTTACAGAAAAGATATATAAATACCAATGAAAATAAATATAAAATTATACAACATACAATTATATTGTGGAAAGATTGAATAAATAAGTGAAGTAAACTCTAAGAGAAAAAAGATGTTATAAAATGAGACATAAATTAAAAACCTGGGCTGGTATAGCAAAATTCATGTACCAGTAAAGTACATACCAGGAAAACTGCAAACGGAGTGGGACCTGACCAAAAACTTTAAGGAAAGGTCAGATCTCTCTATGGAGATTGGAAGGGGAGAAAAGGAGAGGCCAGAAAATACAAATTGTTTGATCTATACCTTTAAAAGAGATTAAAGTGGACTCAGGAAAACGTGGTCTGCTTTAGGAGAAGGACACATGTTCCATGCTGGCCAAAGCTCAGATCATCCCTACCTTCTCCAGGAGGAAAGGGGAGGCAAAGGAGCAGGCAGATGGCAGCAAGGCCAGGTCAGCACAGGGCACTGAGGCCAAGCCAGGTGGGCTCCATTGTACAGGTAATGAAGAGCCACTGCAGGGTGGGTTTTATTCATTAGTTTGTTTTGTTTTCTTTATCAACTAAGACGCGTGATCAAGGTTGACCTTTGTAAGTATTGCTGCAGCTGAACACAGGATGGATAAAACCAGTGTTTTAAAAACCAGTGTTTTATAATTATGTTGTATAGAACACTAGCCCCAGTGAGATATTAGTGGAACACACAGGCGTGCGTGCACACACGCACACACTCACACCGAGCCCAGATTATTCTGGCAAATGCTGGGTTAAGCAAACTAAAAGAAACATCTTTAGTGCTGGACATCTCAGAACCAGGAATGTGGCTATATGACTGGTAAAACAGCAAGGTTAAGACAGAGCATGTGATATGTTTTCCAGAAATGTTGAAACACTTTCCTTTCCTTGACTTCAGTGTCACCATCTTTCTCCTCGTTCTCCATCAACTTCTTTGGCTGCTACTTCTTGGTTTCCTTCTTGACAGTCTGCTGCTGCTCAGCCATTCTCTTTTCATTCCCCATGGATTTCTCAAGAGTGTTTCTATTCCTGCAGATCTTTCCTTGTTTTTCCTGACACCTCTCCTTGTCTGACCCTCCCCCGTTCTAACTCAGGTGTTCTACCTGTGTGCGCTTTTGGCATCCTGGGATGTTCCCTGCCATACTCCATCAGATTTTCTCCCCCAGACTCTGTGAGGGCAGCAGCCTTGTCTCCACTGTTGCTTCAATACTCAGCACATGACACAGAAGCTGACTCCAAAACATTTACTGGGCCAACTGAGACTAAAGGTATGTTCCCCCAGATCTTAAAAAGTTACAATAATAAATGCAGCACAATAGTCAAAAAAAGTCTCTTCAGTCAGGAGTCCCCTCTATATGCACAACAGTTTGAAGTCATTATTAGGCAAAGTTAAACAGAAACTGTCATGGAGTTCCCTAAGATAAATTTTTTTTCTTTAATCTTCAGTTCATCATGTGAGATAATCAAGACCACGTGTTACTGTAAATATTTCTAGCTAACAACATAACAATCTGATTTTTATTGTTTGAAATAACTGCAATATAAATCAGCTAACTAAAACTTGTATAAATAATTCTTTCAAAGAAAATTCTGCCTAAATTTTACATTATTCATATGTTCAACTGATAATGAGCTCATAGGCATTTCCAGTACCTCAGTCAAAACATTGTACCGATTCCAGCTGTGAGAATAGTATCTGAGAGTTATGTTACAGATGGGGAAAGGTACTTACATGACACTGGCCTTTGTACTACTCTGCCCTTTTGGTTCAGGAAAAAGCTGCTCCCTTAAAATTCTAAAATCTCTTCTGTCAGGTCTGAAGGGTGGGTTGGAAGCACAGTTTTTTACATTTTAGCCACAGATGTTTTATTCCTTGCTTAAAGCAGTGAATAGATAAAGGCCACTACAAGAGCCTCTAATGTTTCTTCAGAAGCAGCATGCCTGAGAGCATCTTCCTGAAACACTCCCTTATCTCTCCCCAAAATCATCTTAGATAGGAAAGTCAAAACTTAACAGGCTGGGAGATCCAAGGGGATCACTGAGCTCTGAGGCTTATGAGAGAAGAGAGAGAGGTCTAAGACTTTTTGTGTATAAATTTATGGGTGACAAGTGCAATTTTGCTGTAAGCATGGATTGCACAGTGGTGAAGTCAGGGCTTTTAGGGTATCCATCACTGAAATAACGCACGTTGTACCCATTAAGTAATTTCTCACTGTTCACCCCTTCCATCCCCTCACCCTGCTGAGTCTCCATTATCATTCCACTCTCTACATCAATACCTACACATCTTTTAGCACCCACTTACGAGTGATAAAATATAATGTTTACTCTGTGTCTGGCTTGTTTCACTTAAAATAATGGCCTCCAGTTCCATCCATATGTCTCCAAAAGTTACGATTTTATTCCTTTTTATGCCTGAATAGTATTTCATAGTGTATATTTTCTACATTCTCTTTCTACAATCATCTGTTGATGGACATTTAGGTTGATTTATATCTGTGCTACTGTGAATAGTGTTGCAACAAACATACAAGTACAGGCATCTTTCTGATACATTGATTTCTTTTCCTTTGTGTAGATACCCAGTGGTGGAGTTACTGGATCAGACAGAGCCAATTGATGATCAGTAATGGTGGCCAATAATCAGCTAGAAATAAAGTACTTAGCAGGGCCTGAAAATGCCAAAACTCTGAGACCACTGACTTTCAAAAACTTCAACAGCCCTGAGTGAAACGTCCAAGCACATTTATCCATTATTCAAAGACCCTTTATTACCTATCCTCTGTGCATCTCAGAAATCTCTTTTTACCACACTGTCTATATGCTGCATTAGCCATTTATATGAAACTCCAAGGAATCTTATACTATATATTCAATCATGTATCCCTAGTACCTAGCACAGTCCTGGCATATAGTTTGTTACTAAACATTTGAACATTTGCAGAATGAAGTAATTATCCTGTATCCAGGTTCCAAGTTTTAAGGTGATTTCTCACTAAAAGTAAAGTATTACAGTTCACAAATAATCTACTTCCTTTTTTACAAATGGGATTGATTTCAATCTTATCCCCTAATAACATTATTTTCATTTACTTCCATCTAAATAATTGTCCTAAAAGAGCAATAAGAAAGAGACATGCATCGCTCACCTGAGCTTCATCTGTTAGGTATGTCAGGGAAGATAAGCAGGGTGAGAGTGGCCTCAACAAAGGACCCCAGATCTCTGGCTTCCCTGTCTGGCAAGTACACCTCTGTGAACAAGTCTTCAGAGCCTGATGATCAGAATGCCCCAAGCAGTCCACCAGGGAAACCTGGGCCCAGTGTACATCAATGCAGAGCATCAAGCACAGCATAACAGGTATACAGTTGCTTATTCCTGTTCAGAGATAACTGCATCCCACACACTGTAAACTGAAGAAATGCAGAGAAGCAGATGTAACTGAAGAAGACAACAGGAGCAACAAGGAGGGATAACAATGACCTAGGAGCGCACCATGCCACAGACACCTGGACCCCGCACTAGGCTCAGTGCCCATTATATTCTTGGGACCCAGTGCTTTGCTTCTCCATCACTTGGCATACTTGGCATTTTTTGTTGCTTAAAATAATGTTTTTGGTGTTCACCTTTCCTAGGAGACAGGCAGATCCTGTGACACCATAGCTTCTGGCACACAGTAGGTGCATCACAAACATCTGCTGGGTTCACACACTCTTGCCTTCTCCAACCTTCTTGCCAAGTCTTCAGTGAAAAGGAATTGCTGATTGAGCAAGAATTAAACTTCTACAGACCCCTGGATCCACTGAAGTTTGAGACAAGGTGAGATTTGTTTACTGCCATATTCCTAGCTCATAGTATACTGTAGTCACTTAATAAATGTTTGTTGAATAAGTGAGTGAATTGATTCATACATCTTTCTTAGCTATATGTTTTCTGAGTAAAGTTGATAAATTTAATAGTTTACTTCTGGTGTAATTTTACTTTACTTATTCAACAAACCTGACAATTCAACTAGGTGACAGGCACACTGTTACTGAAGAAAAAGAGGTATAAGATACAATTTCTGTCTACATGAAAGTAGAAACATATGAACAAATTATAACAATAAATTAGCTAAATTCAAAATCGGAGAGGTTTGTTTCTATTGTAAACAGCTCTAGTCAGGAAGTGTTAGAAAGTTCTAAACAGGAAATGTTCCAACACACCATCTAAGCATGAAGCAGAAGCCACCCATAATTGAGTTTTCTACCACCAACCTCAACAGCAAGAATTCCAATCCTGATGCTGCAAATAGTGTCACTCTGATATTATTACTGCTGTGTAACCCAGTTTTAGACTCTCTGGTTGTCACTTAATGTTCTGAAAAAGTATTAAAGAGAAAATGTTATTATCATGGTGAGCCCATCCACTGCAGCCATCTCAACATTATACCAATTATAAGGCCTATCATTTAAAAAGAAAACTGTTAGTTTAACTTATTTATCCAAATGTCAGCATAACATAAACGTATTTGCCATCAGACTTTGGATTTATGGGTTAAACAGCTTATAAATATGATTAGAGGCTGAAAGTTTACACTTTTCTGGTGCTCTCAGAATTTTTTCAAAATAGCATGTGCCTTTCTAAACAACTGTTAGTATATTTTTTTAAATGAAGTTTAAAAGGTATATTTTCCAAAAGCAAAATACAGCTCCCATTGGTAAGTGATGATGTTGAGATACAACAGACAACTCTTGGGAATCATTTAATCAGTACTCACTTTTACACTCTGTCCAGAAATGTCAATGGCTTTAAAATATACAAGTATATTACACAAGTAAACTTATACTTTTTCAATATTTTGCAATATTTAGTACTTGTTCTAGCTCTCTCTTGCTGAATAGTAAGCCATTCCAAAACTTAAGGAATTATTTATTGTTTAATATTGTTTATTGTTATTATTTGTTTAGTAATTTTAAATAACATTATTTCTCATGGTTTTGTGGGTTGACCAGCGCTACGAAAGTTCTCTTTTGGAGTCTTTCTTGCTGTTGCTGTTTGTTGGCTGCTGCTGAAGTTACCTGAAAGCTCAGCTAGGCTAAAGAGCCTAGACGGGTTACTCACATGGCTGGCAGTGCACATTGGCTGCTGTGTGTGATGCCTATCTGACCTCTCCATGTTACCTGGAGTCCTCACACATGGTAGTTGGTCTCAAGACACACAGGGAAATACTACAAATCTTCTTATGAACTAGCCTTGGAGGTCTTAGAATGTGACTTCTGCCGTATCCTATTGGTAAAACAAGTCATTGTGACCAGCACAGATTCAAGAAATGGGAGATTTGACTCTACCTGTCAATGTAAAGAGGAGCATGTGCATGCAGGGAGGAAAGAAATTGAGGGCATCATCTTGAAGACTATCTTATGACACTATTATTCCAACTAATGAACATTATGCTTTAGATGGATAGTACTAGCTACTCATGTCTCCCCCAGAAACCCAAGCTAGGCATTGACATATTGAAAAGAACATCGGTACCATTAAAAAACTGTAGAAAAATCACATGTGATGACTGAGGTTAATTCAGTCTCTCAATTACGTCAGTTCCTTCTTGTAACCCTAAATATGGTGAAACAGAATTGAATTCTACAAAAGTCTTTTATCTGTTTTCCTATGGAATAATTAACAAACCCAATAAATGTGTAAAGAGTATGAAGTCCAATTTATTTTAGATTTATATCTCTTAATTTCAAAGCTTATAGAAGTCCAGAGAACTAATCATCATAATCCATAATGCCTGGACCAGAAGTCATTGTTCTAAGAGTATCCTGTGTCATGCTAAAAATGTATTGCCAACTAGGAAATTTAAAACTCTTTTGTTGGTGATTTTAAGAGAGCTAACTAGCTCATCAGCACAATTCACACAGATTAAGAATGGAGGTTACACTGCTGAGTGGATTCATAATGATCAGAAAAAAAATCACAAATAAGAAAAGGAGATAGAGAAGGGGAAACATACTGTCAATCACTAAAATTAAAGTTAATTTTCAAATGGTCTGATTTTGTATTTTTCAAAAGAAAGGCAGCTTATTGTGATAGAATAAGAATCGCACTTGTGTGTCGTCTTTTGAGAAGTGTCTGCTTATGTCCCTTGTCAATGTTTTAATGGCATGGTTTTCTTAATGTTCAACATCACTAATCATCAGAGAAATGCAAATCAATGTAAGATACCATCTCATATTATTCAGTATGGCTACCATTAAAAAGTAAAATAACAAATTCTGGTTAGACTTCAGAGAAAATAGAATGCTTATACACTGTGGTGAGAATGTAAATTAGTTTAGCCACTGTGAAAAGCAGTTTGCAGATTTTTCACAGAATTTAAGACAGAAGTACCATTAAACCAGCAATTCCATTACTGAGTATATATCCAAAAGAAAATTAAAAATTCTACAAAAGGAAGCCCCACATGCACTTGTATATTCATCATATTTCTATTCACATTAGGGAAGACATAGAATTAACTTACATGTGAATCAATAAATTGAGTAGAAATATATGCTACATAAACAACATAAAATACTATGCACACATTAAAAAGAATACAGTCATGTCTTGTTCAGCAACATGGATGCATCTGGAGGCCGTTATCCTGAGAAATTACAAGAACAGAAAACAAAGTACCACATGTTCTTACCTATAAGTGGGATCTAAACATGGGGTTCTCATGAATATAAAGATGTCAAAAATAGACACGAGAGGAGGGCAGGGGGTGAGAAACTATGGGTACTATGCTCACTACCTTGGTGATGGGATCAATTATATCTCACATAGCTCAACATCACACAATATATCCACGTAACAAACCTGCAAACGTACTCCCTGAATCTAAAAAATTTAAGGCAGAGACAGAGTAAGAAGGCAGAATAGAAGCCTATGCCACTCATCCCCATACCAAAACACCAAATTTTCACAACTCACTATATTCAAGAAGCTCTGTCAAAGGGACCAATAAGTAAGTGAGCATTCACAGTACCTGGTATTAACTTCATATCACTGAAAGAGACGTTGGAGAAGACACAGAAAATGACAGTCTGGAAACACTGATGCCACCTCTTTTTCAACCACCAGTAGTGGTCACGTGGTGCAGAGATCATATGTTTGGGAGAGGGAGAGCACAGTTTGTGAGGTTTTGCAATAAACTCAGTACTGCCCTGTCACAGTGAAAAGCAGAACCAGATTGTACTCAGCTGACATGACATCTGCCAATAGAGGGAGAATTTGGATTGGCCCCAGCAAGAAGAAAATCTCCCATCTCAGTGTTGGGAGCTTGAGTTGTTACAAGCCTTGCCATCATGAGTTGAAGTGCTATTGGACCCTAAGAGGACTTAAGAGGCAGTCTAGGCCACAAGGACTTCAATTATTAGGCAAGTCATACTGCCGGTGGAATGTGGAGGGTGGGGAGAATGTGGCCTACTGGGACACCAGCCAGAGCAGCTAAGGGAGTGCTCACAACAACACTCCCCCACCCCCACCCAGCAGCAGCCACACAACACAGAGAAACCTGTGAATTTGGGAGAGCGAGAGCACAGTGACTGGGGGACTTAACATTAAAGTCAGTGCTGCCATGTCAGTAAAGACCTGGCAGAATTCCTCACCTGCTGACTAAAGAACCCCTGTACCCAGAATAAAAACAGTGATACCCAGGCAATACACCATGGGTATTGGGCCTGAGAAGTGCTAACTTCAGGTGTGACCCAGCACATTTCCAGCTGTGGTAGCTATGGTGAAAGACTTCTTCTGTTTGAGAAAAGCAGTGGGGAAAGTAAAGGGAACTCTGTGTTGCACCTGATATACCAGCTCAGGCACAGTGAGGTAGAGCACCAAGCAGATTCTTAGAGTCCCTGAGTCCAGGCCTAGGGGCTTGGTCAGCATTTCTGCACTCGCCCTGGGCCAAAGGTTGAGTCCCAAGCATTGCAGAATTTATCACAAGCTAACTAAAGAGTCCTTGGGCAGAATCCCCCCATGGACCGGTGATGTTGGAAGTTATAGAAGAAGCTCCTCTGCCTGCAAACAGGGGAAGGAAGGGTAGAAAATACTTAGTCTTATGCCCTAAGTACCAGGTTAGCTACAGTAAAATAGAAGAGCAGGTACAATTTAAAGATTCTATACTTTAATCTTGGGCTTCCAGATAGCATCTATGGACCCACTCATGGAAATTGCCACCCTGTAGGCAGAGAAACAAACCTGGATGGCTTTGTCATCTATTAATCATAGAGTCCTAGGGCTTTGAGTAAACTTATATTGTAGCCAAGTAGTGGTTACAGTGGGCCTTGGGTGAGACCAAGTTCTGTGCCTACTTCAGGTGTGAACCAGCACAGTCTCAGTGGTGGTGGCCACAGCGGTGCTTATGTTACCCCAATTCCAGCTCCACATGCCTCTGCACAGAAAGAGAGACTGCTGGTTTGAGAGAAAGTAAGGGAAGACAACAAGAGTCTCTACTTGATAAATCAAGAAAAATTTTCTTGATGTTAATCCAAGGCCACCAAGGCAGTACCTCTACGTGTTTGCATAAACTACTGTGTTATTGGGTTTGGGACCCAAGTCGCTTTGAATACCTGGAAAGTGTTCCCCAAAATAATAGGCACAAACAAGCCCAGACTCTGAAGACTACAATAAAGACAGAACTCTTCAATGCCCAGATATAAATGAACATCTACAAGTATCAAGAACATCCAGGAAAACATGACCTCACCAAGCAAGCTAAGTAAGGCACCAGGGACAAATCCTGGAAAAACAGATATGTGACCTTTCATGCAGGAAATCCAAAATAGCTGGTTGAGGTAATACAAAGAAATGCAATATAACACAGAGAAAAAAATCCCAAATTCTAGCAGATAAATTTAACAATGAGATTGAAATAAAAAGAATAAAGCAGAAATTTTGAAGTTAAAATGCAATTGTTATACTGAAGAATGCATCAGAATTACTTAAAGAATTGATCAAGACGAAGATAGATTTAGTGAACTTGAAGTCAGACTATTTGAAAATACAAAGTCAGAGGAGACAAAAAGGAATAAAAACTAAAGCATGCCTACAAAATCTAAAAACAATAGCTTCAAAATAGCAAATCTAAGAGTTATTGCCCTTAAAGGGAGGTAGAAAAAGAGATTAAACATTTATTTAAAGAAATAGTGTTAAATAATATTAATCAGTTCCCCAACATTCGATATCAACATTCGAGTACAAGAAAGTTACAGAACATCAAGCAGATTTAACCCAAAGAAGACCACCTCTAGGCACTTAACTGAACTCCCAATGGTTCAGGATAAAGAAATGATTCTAAAAGCAGCGAGAGAAGAGACACAAATAACATTCAGTGGAACCCCAAATACATCTAACAGCAGACTTTTCAGGGGGAAATTCACAGGCTGAGAGAATGGCACGACATATTAAAAAACCTGAAGAAAAGAAGACTTTTACTTTAGAATAATGTATCTGGCAAAAATGTCCTTTAAACCTGATGGAGAAATAAGAACTTTTCCCGACAAACAAAAACTGATGGATTTCATTAATAACTGACATGTCCTACAGGAAATTCTAAAGGGAGTTCTTAACCTGAGAGAAAAAAAGTGAGCAATAAGAAATCATCTGAAAGTACAAAACTCATTAGTAATAGCACACGGAAAAACACAGAATGTTATAACACGGTAATTATGGTGTGCAAAAATCTCAAATAGAGTAAACAACCAATAAAAAAAATAACTACAACATATTTCCAAGACATGGACATTAAAATAGGGATTGAAGAGAAACAACAAAAAGATTAAAAGAATGGCAATAAAATTAAAGTGTAGAGCTTTTATTAGTTGCTTTGCTTGTTTCTTTGTTTATGCAATCAGTGTTAAATTGTCTACCGTCTAAAATGATGTGTTATAAGATACTATTTTCATGCCTTATGGTAATTTCAAATCAAAAAGCATACGACAGATGTACAAAAAGTAAAAAGCAAGAAATTTGATTATATTACAGGAGAAATCACCTTCATTAAAAGGAAGACAGGAAGAAAGAAAAGAAGGATGAAAGAACAAAAATCAATCAGAAAACAAATAAAATGGCAGGAGTAAGAGCTTATCAGTAATAACATTGAATGTAATTAAACTAAATACTCCAATCAAAAGACAAATAGTGGATGACTGGATAGAGAAGCAAGACAATAGTCTGTGGCCAAAAAACAAACAAACAAACAAAAAAAACTTATAAAGATACATTTAGACTGAAAATAAAAGGATGGGAAAAGTTACTCCAGGCCAATAGAAACCAAAAAAGATCAGAAATAGCTATATTTACACCAGACAAAAATAGATTTCAACAAAAGACTGTAGGAAGAGATTAAGAAGGTCATTATATAATAATATAGAGATCAATTCATCAAGAGGATATAATAATTGGAAATATATATACACCCAACACTAAAGCACCTAGATAAATGAAGAAAATATTGTAAGAGCTAAAGAAAGAGACCTCAACACAATAGTGGCTGGACACTTCAACATCCCACTCTAGTCATTGGATAGACTTTCCAGACAGAAAATCAACAAAGAAACATCAGACTTAATCTGCACTATATAATGAATGAACCTAATAGATATTTACAGAAAATTTCATCCAACAGCTACAGAATACACATCCTTCTCCTCAGCACATGGGTTAGTCTCAAGGATAGACCATATGTTAAGTAACAAGTCTAAAAACATTCAAAAAATTGAAGTAATGTCAAGCATTTTCTCTGACCACAATGGAATAAAACTAGAAATAAACTAAAAAATGAATTTCAGAAACTATACAAACACTTGGACGTTAAAAAAATATGCTCCTGAATAATCAGTAGGTCAATAAAAAGTTAAAAAGAAAATAGAAAAATTTCTTGAAACAAATGATAATGGAAATATAGCATAGCAAAACCTATGGAATATAGTAAAAGAGGTACTATTATAAAAGGAAAATGTATAACTGTAAGTGCATACATAAAAAACAGAAATGCTTCAAATAAATAACCTAACAATACATCTTAATTAACTAGATTAAAAAGGACAAACCAAACTCAAAATTAGAAGGAAAGATATAATAAAGATTAGAGTAGAAATAAATAAAATGAAGAAAATTCAAAAGATCAATGAAACAAAAGTTGATATTTTTGAAAAGTAAAACAATTGACAAATATTTAGACAGGCTAACTGAAAAACAGAGAAGATACAAATTAATAAAATCAGAATTGAAAAAGGAGACATTACAAGCAATGCTTCAAAAAAATCAAAGGATTATTAGCGGCTACCATGAGCAATTGTATGCCAACAAATTAGAAAACCTAGAGGAAATTAATTTTTAGACATATACAACTTACCAAGATTTAACTAGGAAAAAATTTAAAAAAACCCTGAACAGACCAATAACAAATAACAAAATTAAGTCATAATAAAAAAGTCTGTAGGACCAGACTGAAAAATAGAGAAGGAAAGAACATTTCCAAACTCATTCCTTGATCTGAGAATATTGATGCAAAAATTTGCAATAAACCTAGCAAACTGAATTAAATGATACATACATAGATAATTCATAATGACCAAGTGAGATTCATCCTAGAGATGCAAGGCTGGTTCAACATGGAAATCAATGTGATATATCATATAAACAGAATGAAGGGGCTGGGCTCAGTGGCTCACGCCTATAATCCCAGCACTTTGGGAAGCCGAGGTGGGTGAATCACCTGAGGTCAGGAGTTAGAAATAAGTCTGGCCAACATGGTGAAACCCCATCTCTACTAAAAAGGCAAAAATTAGCCAGGCACCATGGTGGGCACATGTAATCCCAGCTACTTGGGAGGCTGAGGCAGGAGAATCACTTGAACCTGAGAAGCAGAGGTTGCAGTGAGCCAAGATCATGCCATTGCACTCCAGCCTGTGTGACAGAGGCAGATTTCATCAAAAGAAAAAACAAACAAACAAACAAAAAAGAATGAAGGACAAAATCCATATAATTATTTCAATTATGCTTTAAAAAGTTGATAAAATTTAATATTTTTAATAACAAAAAACCCTTTGAAAACTGGGTAAGGGAGGATACTTCAACATAATAAAAGTTATATATGACAGACCCACAGCTAGTATCATACTAAGGGGGGGGGGGAAAACTAAAAGCCTTTCCTCTAAAATCTGGAAGATGACAAAAATATCCACTCTTACCACTGTTATTCAACATAATTCTGAAAGTCCTATCTGGAGCAATCAGACAAGAGAAAGTAGTAAAAAGCATCCCAATTGGAAAAGAAGTCAAATTATCTTTTTTGCTTATGATATAATCTTGTATTTGAAAAAACATAAAGACTCCTCTGAAAGAGTTTGAATGTGTGTCCACTCCCAAATCTCGTATTTAAATGTTATTCTCGATGTTGGAGATGGGCCTGGTGAAAGGTGATTTAACCATCGGGGTGGATTACTCATAAATGGCTTAGCACCATCCCAGTTGGTACTATCCTCATAAGAGTGAGTGAGTTCTCATAAGATCTGGTTATTTAAAAGTGTGTAATAATTCACCCCTCTGTTTGTTGCTCCTGCTTTTTGCCCTGTGATGTGCAAGATTCTGCTTCAACTTCTGCCATGACTGTAAACTTCCAGAGGCCTTCCCAGAAGTGTATGCCAGTGCTATGTCATCTCTACAGCCTGTAGAATGAACCACTTAAACCTCCATTTTAAAAAATAAATTACATAATCCAGCATATAAACAGAACCAAAGACAAGAACCACATGATTGTCTCAATAGATGAAGAAAAGGCTTTTGACAAAATTCAACAGCCCTTCATGCTAAAAACGCTCAATAAATTNTGAACAGGCAACCTACAGAATGGGAGAAAATTTTTGCAATCTACTCATCTGACAAAGGGCTAATATCCAGAACCTACAAAGAACTCAAACAAATTTACAAGAAAAAAACAAAAAACCCCATCAAAAAGTGGGCAAAGGATATGAACAGACATTTCTCAAAAGAAGACATTCATACAGCCAACAGACACATGAAAAAATGCTCATCATCACTGGCCATCAGAGAAATGCAAATCAAAACCACAATGCGATACCATCTCACACCAGTTAGAATGGCGATCATTAAAAAGTCAGGAAACAACAGGTGCTGGAGAGGATGTGGAGAAATAGGAACACTTTTACACTGTTGGTGGGATTGTAAACTAGTTCAACCATTATGGAAAACAGTATGGCGATTCCTCAAGGATCTAGAACTATTAGTACCATATGACCCAGCCATCCCATTACTGGGGATATACCCAAAGGATTATAAATTATGCTGCTATAAAGACACATGCACACATATGTTTATTGCAGCACTATTCACAATAGCAAAGACTTGGAATCAACCCAAATGTCCATCAGTGACAGATTGGATTAAGAAAATGTGGCACATATACACCATGGAATACTATGCAGCCATAAAAAAGGATGAGTTTGCGTCCTTTGTAGGGACATGGATGCAGCTGGAAACCATCATTCTTAGCAAACTATCACAAGAACAGAAAACCAAACACCGCATGTTCTCACTCATAGGTGGGAACTGAACAATGAGATCACTTGGACTCAGGAAGGGGAACATCACACACCGGGGCCTATCATGGGGAGGGGGGAGGGGGGAGGGATTGCATTGGGAGTTATACCTGATGTAAATGACGAGTTGATGGGTGCAGTAGACCAACATGGCACAAGTATACATATGTAACAAACCTGCACGTTATGCACATGTACCCTACAACTTAAAGTATAATAATAATAAATAAATTTAAAAAAAAAATAAATTAATTAATTGGTTTAAAAATAAAAATAAAAAAAAAAAAAAGATGTGGCCTGGCTGTTTCTAACAACCTAAGCTCACATGTGGGAGCAAAAAAAAAAAAAAAAAAAAAAAGTAAGTTGTAACTTACACTTATGAGGGAAGCACAGTGTAAAAGCTTGAGAGCTTTGCAGCCTAATCATGTGGCAGAAAAATAAAAAGCTTTTATGAAAGAGGAACTCAAGCAGGCTGTGGAGCAACCACTTGTTAGAGATACTTGTATAAACTAAAAAAAAAAAGCAAGTGTTGATAGCCAAGACAATAGGAAAGAGGAATTGAAGGCATTTTAGAAATCTAAAAGGCAGCCCTCCATCACAAGCCCTGAAGCCTAAAAGAAGAGAATAGTTTCTGGGATTAGACCCAGGACCTGCTGCCTTGGGTAGCCTCAGAATATGGCTCCCTGCATCCTGGCCACTGCTTCAGCTCCAGGTGTAGTTCAAATTGGCCCAATTACAACTATAGTCACTGCTTCAGAGGGAGCAAGTCATAAGCTTTGGTAGCTTTCATGTGGTGTTAGGCCTGTGGGTGTACAAAATGCAAAAGTTGAGACGTGGTAGCCTCCACCTTTATTTCAAAGGATGTATGAAAAAGCCAGGGTGTGCAGGAAGAAGCATGTTGCAGGGGTGGAGCCCTCATGGAGAACCTCTACTAAAACAAGGCAGAGAAGAAATGTGGGGTTACAGTCCCCATGCAGGCTCCCCACTGGGGCATGGCCTAGTAGATCTGTGAGGAGAGGATCACTGTCCTCCAGACCCCAGAGTGATAGATCTAGCTACAGCTTGCACCTTGCACTTGGAAAAGCCACAGGCACAAAATACCAGCCCATGAGAGCAGCTGTGGGGGCTGAACCATGTCAAGCCACAAGGTCAAAACTTCCCAAGGCATTTGTGTACCCTGGAAATGGGACATAGAGTCAAAAATAATTATTTTGAAGCCTTACAATTCAACAGCTCCCCTTCTGGGTTTCAGACTTGCATGGGTCCTGTGGCCCCTTTCTTTTAGGCTTTCATCTTTTAGCCTCTTTTTTTATAGCAGTGGAGAAACAGACTCATACACTACAATATATTGAGTTCAACAAATTGTATAGAAAAAAATATAGTAATCTAATTAAAGAGTGAACAAAAAATTTAAATAGACATTTTGAAAAGAAGACATATAAAGGGCAAGCAGGCAAATGAAAAAGTGCTCCACATTACTGATCATCATAGAAAGGCAAATCAAACTCAAAATGAGATATCATTTCACCCCAGTTAAGGGGGCTTTTATCCAGAAGTCAGTCAGAAACAAATGCTGGTAATAGCCAAGATCTGAAAGAGACCTAAATGTCCATCAATAGATGACTATTGATAGAGAAAATGTGGTACATATACACAATGGAGTACTATTCAGCTATAAGAAAGAATGAGAGTCTGTCATTTGCAATAACATAAATGGAACTGAAAGTCTTTATGTTAAGTGAAATAAGTCGGGCACAGAAAGACAAATGTCACATCTTCTCACTTATTTGTGGGTGCTAAAATTTGAAACAATTGATGTCATAGAGATAGAGAGTATAAGGGTGGTTACCAGAGGCTGGGAAGGGCAATGGGGGAACAGGGGGATAGTGGGGATGCTAAATGGGTACAAATAATTGTTAGAAAGAATGAATAAGGCAGTATTTGATAGCACAACAGGGTGATTATAGTCAAAAATAATGTAACTATACATTTTATAAAAACAGAGTATAATTGAATTGTTTATAACACAAGCTATAAGTGCTTAAGGGGATGGATACCCTATTTTTTATTATGTATTACTCACTGCATGCCTGTATCAAAGTATGTCATATATCCCCATAAATATATACACCAACTATGTACCCACAAAAATAAAATAAAAATAAAAATTAACATTGAAACCAAGTGGGGGGTGGGAAGAGTATAATGAGGCATGTTTGACCCATGGCTTGAACTAGATTTTCAGGTTAACTTTGGAATGTCCTTATCCAAGAAGAGGGGTCCATGTAGTCAATAGGGGCTTAGAAATTAATTTTTAGTTTATAAGTGGAAAAAAGAAGAATTTTTAATCCTGAGTCATAGCTCTTTGTTTTTTTTTGTTTTTTTTTTTTTTTTGAGACGGAGTCTCCCTGTGTCACCCAGGCTGGAGTGCAGTGGCGCGATCTCGGCTCACTGCAAGCTCCGCCTCCCAGGTTCACGCCATTCTCCTGCCTCAGCCTCCGAGTAGCTGGGACTACAGGCGCCCGCCACCACGCCCGGCTAGTTTTTTGTATTTTTAGTAGAGACGGGGTTTCACCATGTTAGCCAGGATGGTCTCGATCTCCTGACCTCGTGATCCACCCGCCTCGGCCTCCCAAAGTGCTGGGATTACAGGCTTGAGCCACCGCGCCCGGCCCTGAGTCATAGCTCTTAATCAACCTCTGCAGGGAACGCTGTTCTTTACTCTGGAGATAAACACTATTTTTCTTTTCCACTGAATAATACCACATTTCAAAATGATGGGAAACATCTTGAAACTAAGAGGTACAGCCTTTTAAAATTTGATTTGGTTTCAATTGTAATTAATGTAATCACATGTGTTAGAGAGTTTGTCCTCAGTCTTCTCCTACTTTATGCCTAAGATTTGTTGAATTTGCTCAGCTCCCTGCTCAACAGCAGGAAATCAGTTAGAATTATTTAAAAACTTAATTATGGCTGGGAGCAGTGGCTCATGCCTGTAATCCCAGCAATTTGGGAGGCAAAGGTGGGCAGATCACTTGTCAGGGGTTTGAGAGTAACCAGGACCACCGAGTGAAACCCCATATCTACTAAAGATACAAAAATTAGCTGGGTGTGGTGATGCATGCCTGTAATGGCAGCTACTTAGGAGGCTGAGGCAGGATAATCACTTGAACCCAGGAGGTGGAGGTTTCAGTGAGCCGAGATGGTGCACTGCATTCCGGCCTGGGCAACAGAGAAAAACTCTGTCTCAAAATAATAATAATAAATAAAAATAAAAATATAATTGTGTTTCAAACAAAATGTCTTTTGAATGTCAACTGTATCAACTTGCATATTAACTATAATCATTTTGTTTACTTTATATCCAATCCTGAGAAATCTTTGAGGACTAATTTCACTCTTTTCTGCCATTTTGGAAAACATACCAAATGCCATCAAACAAAATGGACAAAATTGCTGAGAAATACCTTCTATCCTTGAGGGAGTAGACTTGCTGTGTTAGAGGAACTCATGGTTACCAAGCTTCTAGTTTAAGAAACATGACTAGAATATTCTATCTTAATATGAGTAGCTAGGTACTCACAAGGCATCTAGAAAGTTAATACTTATGGTCTGAAAATAGCCACATTTTTAGCTAGTCACAAATTACAATTGCAGAATATTTATGGCCATACAAGGCAGTTTCCACCAAGCTTGAAAAATGTATAAATGTCCTAGGAGTGCAGCATTTTTTCTTAAAGATAATATTAATGAGCTAGCTTAGATCAACGGGTTAATGGTCATTGTTAAAATGAATAGCCCCTGATTTTAGTGAGTACCTCTGCACCTTCCACTTTTAATTATAACTCTTTCTCTTTATAGTTACTTATAAGTAGAGATACTAACAAAAGATAATGCATTCCTGCTCTTGTTTTCTGAGGGTGCCCAACTCTGTAATTGAGTAATTTCTAATAAACTTGCTTCCTTCACTGTGCTCTATGACTCACCTGAAATTTTTTCCTGCACAAGATCTAAGAATCCTACTTTGTGGTCTGTATCAGGACCCTTTTTCTAGCAACATCTTTCAGCAACACCATGAAGGGACACCAAGAAAAGACCCCCACTCCAAGGAAAGCAATCCACACAGAATCAATCGGCTGGCAAGTGGGCTGTCTTTTGGAGTCGTGAAGCCATTCAGGTGGGCAAGAACGATTATCCACTATTACTTCAGTGAGAGACTGTAGGGTATAATGTTAGGGTGAGAGACTCAGCCCAAAACGTTAGAGAGCTGGGAGTGTCATCCTCAGATTAGAGGCCAAGCCCACAAGGTTAGATGCCCTGGGGTTTATTGAGAAGAATGGGTTTGGCTAAACAAGATGTTTGCCACTTTCTCTTTTTGGACTGTCCACCTTGTGCTCTCTGTCCCTCACCTGAGTGCTCTGCATCTTGTCAACTTTATGCTCACCACTTCTGTTTTGTGGTAGCCTATATGCTGCCCCAGGAAAGAGGCCCCAAACAGTTAAGCTTTTACTTTCCTCAACAATCCTCTGTCTTTTAGCTGATTGCTTATTTAATTTGCCACTGCTCCAAGTGACACTGAAAAAAGAGATGTCTTGGAACCTAGTATTTTTGTACCTTAATTATCAGAAAAAATCAGCAATAATCTCTCCATCATTATGACTAGAAGTTGAAATGTGGCATTTCACAGCCCTACATGATAGGATCAGATCTGCCTGTTTAGTAATAGCCTCTTTTATGACAATCCCCTGCAAATTATTGGCCTCAAGATGAAGAACATGAGACTTTTTCTTAACACTTTTCTCTCATTTCTTAACCATAAGGTCATCTTTGATGAGCTGGTGTAGGGCAGCTGGACCCTTCTTTCTAAACCCAGCATGTCACTTTTTTCCTGAGAGAGTTTTGTCAGTTTTGTCATAGCAGTGCGAAAATGGACTCATACATTACAACATACAAGTCACAGCCTTCCCATTTCCCCTGTTCGATCTGACTCCTTGTTTTGCAGCTTAATTTGTTTTATAGAAGAGAAACTAAGTGGGAGGAAGTACATTATATACAGACTTCTCTGATTCTTGGTCAGGATAAAAAATTAAAATGGGCCCCTCTATGTTTGATGGAGGAAAAGACAAAATAGGGACAGCAAATAATTGATTACCCTTCTAATGCAAGTGCCTCTTAAGCTTTTCTTAGCTGGGGCTGAACTCTCCCCTGCCAGTCCAAGCACCCCATAAGAACACAGCCAGACTCCTTCCAGTTCTGGTGAGGTATGCAACATGTTATTAATTCCTTCTAGTTTTCCAGGGTTATCTAGTGTTCAGTCATCATCTTCTCCCTGCCCTTCGAGTCCTGTCTTACATACATACCCCACGCTTGAAACACCTGAGCTTCACCAGAACAACATGCAGTGGGGCCTCTTATCAGCTGGTAAAGTTGAACTTTTGCCCTCTCTGTGAAGTGACAGATGATAGTAAGGACACTATATAGGTATATGCACCATTTTCTATGTCTGAATTAGCCATATGCAAGGAAAAACTAAAACAGTGTTCAGAGGTTCTGGGAAAATGCATAGACAAATTTAAGCAGGCAAGATTTGCATATATTTATGTTCACCTGCTGCATGGTAGAAAAGCAGTGTATTACAGGAGTGGCTAGAGCACATGCTAACTGGGTGGCAGCCTGCAACCAGGGACATGACACCTATCAAGTAGGAGGCACAGCAGTGCCTGACCAGGACCCAAAAGAGAACTAGAATCTAGAAAAGAGAAACAAATTAGGAAGAAAGTGGGATATAGAAAGAAAAAATTATGATCATTTGACTACTTGAAGGAATCAAAAAAAGTATGATAAAGCTTTTTGATTTTTATAAAGTCTGGAAAATTACTCAGGGAAAAGATGAAAACCTAGCCTTATTACTAGCGTGGATAATTTAGACTTTGAGGAAATACACTAACACTGACCCTGATTCCAAGAAGGGACAGGCATTGCTAGTTTATTTTATAGCCCAGTCTGCTTCTGATATTTGCAGGAAGCCGCCAAAAGCAGCCTTAGGCTTCCAGACTCCCATGGATCAGATTTTAGACTTGGATTTTGCAGTTTTCCATCACAGGAATAGGGCAGAGAAAACACAGCAAATCTCCCAAGAGGCCCAGCTTCTAGCTGCAGCCTTGTGCTCTCCACCACTTCAGAGGCAGCCCTTAACCCCTGGCCCTCGCAGAGGAAGTGAGAAGGTAAAAGTCCCAGTCTGTGCCTCTGGGCCACTGTGCCTTGGATATCAATCAATGTGCCTTCTGTAAGAAGGTCAGCCACTGCCGAAGGAAATGCACTGTGCTTCCAAGGGAGCCATCATCAGAGCCCAGCAGACTCAAAAGTGGTAGGGCCTGATACTTCCTACCTCCACTCCCACTGGACTATTAGCTTTCGAGAGATGGAGGAGCCTCAGGTGACTCTTGAAGTGGCAGGTAGTAGCATTAACTTCTTATTAGGTATGGCAGCAGATGACTCTGTCCTGATTCATTACAATGTGCTCCTGTCTTCTCATGATGGACAAGCCCAAAAACACTGCTTTTCATATCTTCTAAGTTGTCCTCCAGGGCCTCTGGGTTTCTCACCTGCCTTTTTAGTACTGTCTGAATGCCTGACCTCTTACTGGGGAGAGGTTTATTGACTCAGGAGAACAAGTCATGGTCATCTTCACAGATCATAAAGCATAGAGAGTGTTACTTTTGTTCCTGACCCGTCAGGGGAAAAAAAGAAGTTAAGAATGAGCTGTCACATTTACCACCTGAGGTGTTGTCTCAAGTAAATCTTGAGGTTTGGGCCACACAGGCTCTGGGAAACGCACTACACACCTCCCCTATTCGAATCCAACTTCAGCCTAGTGCTCTTTGCCCTCAGAAGAGACAGTACATTTTAAGGCAAGAAGCATGAGGGGAAATTCAACCCCTTATTGCCAAATTCTTGCCGTAGGAGTTACTAAGGCCGTGAGAGCTCCTTACAGTACTCACATGTCACCAGATGAAAAGCCTAATGGCATGAGTTACTAAGGCCATGAGAGTCTCCTTAAAGTACTCGCACATCACCAGATGAAAAGCCTAATGCCATGAGTTACGAAGGCCATGAGAGCTCCTTACAGTACTCACATGTCACCAAATGAAAAGCCTAATGGCATGAGTTACAAAGGCCATGAGAGTCTCCTTACAGTACTCACATGTCACCAGATGAAAAGCCTAATAGCAAGTACAAATTTGTCAGAAACCTTAAAGCATTAATAAATGCAGTTGTCTCCATACACCTCATTTTCCCCAATACTTACCAAGTCCCAGGGGAGGCAAGCTGGTTTACATTCTTAAATCTGAACGATGCATTTTTCTGCATCTCAATGCACCCAGATTCACAATATGTTTCCCTTTGAATGGTATGATCCAGATATGCATTCAGCCTCAAAACTAACCTGGACAGTCATCTCTGAAGGGTTCTGGGATAGCCTCCACATATTTGAAAATACTCTAGCTAAGGACTAAGGAATCTACAATTGGAAAGGGATGCAATTATTCAGTATGTAGGCTACTTGCTCATTGTTAGCCCAACTAAAGAAGACTCAAATAATAATACTGTTAAATTGGTAAATTTCCTGGGAACTAGCAGATACAGGGTATCACCATACAGGGGTCAGATTTTGACTCAAAGACTTAAATATTTGGAATCTGTCTTAGCCTCTGGAACTGATCAACATCCCTAGAACATAAAAAAAAAGTTATTTTAGTCATGCAAGGGTCCCAGTCCAACAAATGACTGTGGGCTTTTTTAGGAGATGTCTGGGTACTGCTGCTTATGGGTGCCCAGATTTGGACATGTAGCCAAGCCTTTATATGATACACTAAAGGGAAAGATTTAGAGCTCCTAGAATGTAATTAGAACTGCAAGCAAACCTTCAATACTCTCAAGGAGAAATTGTGCTCTGCTGCAGCCGTGGGAGTCCCGAAGTTGGATGAACCATTTTTTTCTTTATGTGGCCAAAAAGCAAGGCATAGGCCTTGAGTAATCTTGTCCCAAAACTGGGGGACATTCCAAGGCCAGTAGTCTAATTTTCTAAGCAGATAGATGAGGTGGTGGCCTTGAGGTCTTAGAGCTATTGCTGCTACTACTTTTCTAGTAGGCAAAGCTAATAAACTAACATTAGAACAGCACCTACAGGTTTTTGACCCCACACCAAGGGAAGGTGGTCCTAGAAGCTAAAGGGCACCAGTGGATAATAGGAGAATACTTATGAAAGTATCATGTCTTATTGCTAGACACTCCAGACATAACCCTTAAAGCCTGCCAAACCATAAACCCAGCTACTTACCTGCGAGAGTCCACAGGTGCTCCCAGCCTTCCTGGCATATAGGCTGTATTAGTCTGTTCTCATGCTGCTAATAAAGACATATCTGAGGCTGGGTAATTTATAAAGAAAAGAGGTTTAATTGACTCACAGTTGCACATGGTCGGGGAGGCCTCACACTCATGGCAGGAGGCAAATGGGGAGCAAAGTCACATCTCTTACACAGCAGCAGGCAAAAGAGCTTGTGTAGGGAAACTCCCCTTTATAAAACCATCAGCTGTAATCCCAGCACTTTGGGAGGCCAAGGCAGTGGATGACCTGAGGTGAGGAGATCGAGGCCAGCCTGGCCAACATGGTGAAACCCCGTTTATACTAAAAGTATAAAAATTAGACAGGCATGGTGGTGGGCACCTGTAATCCCAGCTACTCAGGAGGCTGAGACAGGAGAATTGCTTGAATCCAGAAGTAAGAGGTTGCAGTCAGCTGAGATCATGCTACCGCACTCCAGCCTGAGCAAGGGAGCAAGACTATGTCTCAAAAATAAATAAATAAATAAACCATCCGATCTCATGAGGCTTATTCACTGTCACAAGAACAGCATAGGAAAGACCCATCCCCTGATTCAATTACCTCCCACTGGGTCCCTCCCACGATATATGGGAATTATGGGAGCTACAATTCAAGATAAGATTTGACTGGGGACATAGCCAAAGCATGTCACAGGTTATGAAACAAATTTATTTAGGAGGCTAGACTTAAGAGAGATGAATCCCTTGACCATCCCAAGGAAGAGTGGTTAACAGAGGCAAGTTGTTTTATGTATCAGGAAAACAGGAGGGCTAGATATACCATTATTAGTCAGCACAAGAGAGTCAAGGCACAAGCCTTGCTGGCCTCTACCTCAGCTCAAAAAGCTGAGTTAATTGAACTTACTAGGCCCCTGCAGTTAGGAAAGGATTTAAAAGTTAACATTTACACTGATTCCAAGTATGATTTTTTAGTGCTTCATGCTTATGCTGCAGTTTGGAATGCGTAGGGACTCCTGACCCCCAAGGGCTTTTCCATACAACATCATTCAGATTTTGAGCTTGTTAGAATGCTGCTTTGCTGCCAAAAAGTGACTATAATTAATTGCAGAGGACATCAAAAGAGAGACCGACCATGTAAAAGGAAATGCCCTTGTAGATGCCACAGCCAAGGCCCCTGCACTGAGAGGGCCAATGAAGCTTATGGGCGTGCTGGTCAGCATGCATAGAACTGGGCCAGAATACTCTGAAGAACAAAAATGGGCCAGGGATTGCATTATTGTCCAGGGCCCCTCTGGCTGGCTGAAGAATGGTAATAAGTTACTAATGCCAAGTACCAATCAGGAATATAATTCAGCACTTTCATGATTCTTTTCACCCTAGAAGGGATTCTTTGTTTCTGTTAATGTCTCATTTGTTTATAGCAGTAAATCTTTTCAAGATAAAAGTGTCTTAAGCACTGAGAGCGTAAGTGTCTCAGCACTGAGAGCTCTGTGCCTGACATGACCCAAACAGCCAGCAATTTTCTCCTCCTCCAGTTAAACCTGTCCAAAATTGAGGAACGTATCCAGATGAGAACTGGCAACTCTAATTTACTCAGATACCTTTCTGCAGGAGATTCAAATATTTGCTAATGCTTACTGATACCTTCACTGGTTAGATCGAGGCATTCCCCACCCCACCTGAAAAATGTTTACCAGAAGAAATAACTCCTCAGTTTGGGTCATCTGAAAGCCTGCAAAGTGACAAGGGCTCATCTTTCACAGCAGGTGTATCCCAACACCTATCCTCGCTTGAAGAATCCAATATTACCTTCACTCTGCGTGGAGACCGTGGTCCTCTGGAAAGGTGAACAGGCTAATCCTACTCTAAAGAAGACTCTAGCTAAATCAGAGACCTGACTCTCTCTAACACCCATAGCTTACTGTGGGTTTGAACTGCTCCAAAGTAAAACTTATAATGAAGTCCTGTTAACATACGGAAGGCCTTTCCTAACCACAGATCTCCTAAAAGAGGAAAGGACTCATCAATTACATAAATATGTCATCAATCTAGGACAGGTGCAAGGCACTCTGTGAGTTGTGGAAACAAGAGTCCTCCCCTCCCACATGGGAGGAAAATTCAGTTTCGGGTCAGCTAGGGATTTAGTCTTAGTAAAGACATGGGAGGAAGTTCTCCAGCTGACCAGCTTTCCCCAGCGTGGAAAGGACCACAGCAGGGACACCTGAGCTCCCCAACAGACGTTCAACGCCAACGGATGCACAGGTGGGTACACCTGTGTGCAAGTAAAGCTGCTGCTTATTCTGGGAGCCCAATTGGAGGCTGGGGGAGGTGGGCGCGGGGCTATTTCAGCGTTGGCAGAGGGCGGGCTGGGTCACTGCGCGTCTGCTCCTCCTCTTCGCGTTTCTCCTGCCGCCCTGATCCCGCCTGAGCCATGCGGGAGATCGTGCTCACGCAGGCCGGGCAGTGCGGGAACCACATCGGCGCCAAGGTTGGCAGTGGGGGCTCTGAGGGCCCAGCTCGGGCCTGCGGGTGGCCAGGGAAGGTGCTGGCAGTGGTGGGGGCGGGGGCGGGTCCCTGCCGGGGTCGCGGTGGGACTGGGCGGCTGGCGAGGCGGCCGGGGTGGACCCAGGGACACGGCGGCCTAGGGATGGGAGTGCGGATGAGGGTGGGGGTGGGAGAGGAGATGGGGCACCCCCGTGACTGGCCCTGGCCTGTCCGGCCCCTCCCGTCTCGCAGTTCTGGGAGGTGATCTCTGATGAACACGCCATCGACTCCGCGGGCACCTACCACGGGGAGAGCCACCTGCAGCTGGAGCGCATCGACTACAACGAGGCCAGCGGTGAGACCCCCGACCTTCCCCACCACCCTCCTGGGAACGCGGCCCTCCCCTCGCTCATGCCCTCCCGCCCCTCTCAGGTGGCAGGTACGTGCCCCGCGCTGTGCTGGTGGATCTGGAGCCGATCACCCTGGACTCTGTGCGCTCGGGGCCCTTCGGGCAGATCTTCAGGCCAGACAACTTCATCTTCGGTGAGCTGTGGGTGAGGACTGGGATGCGGCTTCTTAGCCAGGGCCGCTCAAAATCTAGGAGTGCTCCAAGGTAATCACCATGGGAACCGTGGATCCAGGGCCCCTGAGCACCCTCCTATCCTCCCAGTCGCTCCATCTGCCTCCTAAACGGGCTTTGGGAGGAAGGCCTAGGTGTCTCCTCAAGGTGAAGAGCTTCTGATGTCAACTCCCTGCAGGGAGCTGAGCTGGGGCCGTGGCTACTGCCTTCCCTGAAAATGGGCTGGAGCCACCTGCAGCGAGGTCTGTCAGCCTGTCTCAGGTTTGACTCCTGACTTAATTTCTAACAGGGGAGGCTGCTGTCCTGTAACTCTGGGGGAGGGGTTTCATTTGCTCCACCTGCAGGGCGAATGGTGCTCTCACCTCACACGTGACGCTTGGCCCTTTTTGCATTATGGTGACCACTGATGACCGTACACCTGGCCATCGAGTGACTGGCTGTACTGTCTTACAGGTCAGAGTGGGGCCGGAAACAACTGGGCCAGGGGGCACTACACAGAAGGCGCGGAGCTGATGGAGTCAGTGATGGACGTTGTCAGAAAGGAGGCTGAGAGCTGTGACTGCCTGCAGGGTTTCCAGCTGACCCACTCGCTGGGTGGGGGGACGGGGTCTGGGATGGGTACCCTTCTCAGTAAGATCCGGGAGGAGTACCCAGACAGGATCATAAACACATTCAGCATCCTGCCCTCGCCCAGGGTGTCAGACACGGTGGTGGAGCCCTACAACGCCACCCTCTCGGTCCACCAGCTCATAGAAAATGCAGACGAGACCTTCTGTATAGACAACGAAGCGTTATACGACATCTGTTCCAGGACCCTGAAACTGCCCACGCCCACCTACGGTGACCTGAACCACCTGGTGTCTGCCACCATGAGCGGGGTCACCACGTGCCTGCGCTTCCCAGGCCAGCTGAATGCTGACCTGCGGAAGCTGGCCGTGAACATGGTCCCATTTCCCCGGCTGCACTTCTTCATGCCCGGCTTTGCCCCACTGACCAGCCGGGGCAGCCAGCAGTACCGGGCCCTGACGGTGGCTGAGCTGACGCAGCAGATGTTTGACGCCAGGAATATGATGGCCGCGTGTGACCCTCGTCATGGCCGCTACCTAACGGCGGCTGCCATTTTCAGGGGTCGCATGCCCATGAGGGAGGTGGATGAACAAATGTTCAACATTCAAAATAAGAACAGCAGCTATTTCGCTGACTGGCTCCCCCACAACGTCAAAACAGCCGTCTGTGACATCCCGCCCCGGGGGCTAAAAATGTCAGCCACCTTCATTGGGAACAACACGGCGGTCCAGGAGCTCTTCAAACGTGTCTCTGAGCAGTTTACAGCAATGTTCCGGCGCAAGGCCTTCCTCCATTGGTATACGGGCGAGGGGATGGATGAGATGGAATTTACCGAGGCGGAGAGCAACATGAACGACCTGGTTTCTGAGTATCAACAGTATCAGGATGCCACAGCCGAGGAGGAGGAGGAGGAGGCCTAGAACTTTCCCTTTCTAGGTAAAGGGGGGAAGCAGTGTGGATTCTTTACTGTGTTCTGACTGCCATGTGTCTCTACGCACTTGTTTGTGTCTTCCTCTCCTCCTGCATTTTAAAGCATTTTTATAGTATACGATTTTGCCTAATGAAGTATTCTCATAACATCTGGCTTCACCTCCAACTTCTATCTATGGGCCCTCTGGCTACGGCTGCCAGATTTGCATGGTTGTCCTGCAAGGCTGAAGCTGTCTGGGTTTGTCGCGTGCCCAGGAACAAGCATTCCAGTGGCTCCAGGGTTGGGCATGGGCTGTGGACATGGCAGGCAGGCTTCATATGAACTTGGGGATGCCCTGGGCCTTGGGCAGCTATGTGGTGGAAAACCTGTTCTGAAGGCAAGCCTTGGCTTATCCCATGTTCCAGACTTCTAGGGGACCTGCTGGCCCTCTGTTTCTGGAACCCTAAAAGTGGTCAGTGACCCTGGTGGGCAATGTCCCCAAAGTCCCATCTCAGGGTAGGAATGTGGTCAGGCAGCTGGCTCTGAACCAGCAATGAAGGGTGGGCAAGTAGGACCCCAGCCACTCCATCACCATGATGGCCTGGGTGTGTTTGTGTGGCCTTTCTCTTGAGGTGGGCATGGGATATCTGGCAGGGACTAGTGGGCAGAAATCAAGCCCAGTGTATACTCACATGCACTGACCCCTATGTAGAAGAGGATTAGGTCCTGCGGGCCATAGATGGTGGTTGCTGGGCCTGTGTGCTCGAGGCAGCAGTCTCTCCAGAGGCACAGATGGGGTTTCTGAACAGGACCTGGGGAGACGGGCAGGTGCTCACAATGCTGCTTCCCCCAACTGGCAACCAGTGAGAAAAACGCCCAAGTGGAGGTCTGACCTGCCCCAGTCTGGAGGGCTGGTGCTCTCTGGAAAGGTGGCTAATGCGTACTGTCTGTGTCTCCCTGTCCCCCTCTCCAAAACTTCAGGGCAAAAATAACCCAAGATTGTCAGGAGGAGACTGGTGAGGGTGGCACCTTTGGGGATAGGCCCTTTAGCCTGCAGAGTCTCCTCCCCAGGCTTCTCGGGGAGCCTGGACTTCAAAACTTGCTTTGGGGAAGCTGTCACATAAGAGATGTATGTGTGAGCTGGGTGCCGGGCAGCATGCATGGACGGTGCTCTTCTACCTGGCTCTTGTAGAACTTGTCCACAGCCTGTGTGATGGTCTCTTGGTAATTCCCACCCCCATCACATGGATAAGATGAAGCCAGCATAGCCTGGGGGTGGGCAGATGTACAGGTTCTACCCCAGGTCCCCTGGACATACCCACCTGCCTCCGACGTGTCGGGGAAACAGGTGAGGCCCCTTTTTGTTCTCTGAATGTTGGCAATGGTCTATTGCAGCCAAATGGGAATGAGGAGAGTGCCTCATCTTGAAAGAAGTGGCTCCTGGAAGCAGCTGGGAGGGGGGAGAGGTCCCCCATACTCCCCCAACCTGCTCTCGGAGCAGGAAAAGAGGCCTCTGACAGCCCTGCTCAGTGGCTTTCACTCTGAGGGGTGTCCTTGCCCAACCCAGGTGCACACCCATCTGAGATGGCCTTGCATGGACCTGGTTGAGAAGGTTCAGCTGCAGCAACCACTGGAACCTGCCTACACCTAGTGTCTCCACTCACGCGTGGGGCTAGATATTCCTCCCTCCTTAGTGGTACAGCCAGAATGGTGGAGGGGGCAAGTCACTGCTGCAGTTCCCACCTGGGTCTGAGTGAGGGTCAGCTTGGGTGCCCATGTATTTCCCAATTACCTGGTTCCATCTGGGGGTTTCATGGACAGGAGTGGTGCTTTTCCAGGCCTCTTTTCCATATGCCAGCTACAGGCCCAGGTTTCCCAAGTTTCTGGAACCCCTCTTCCAGCCTGGCAAGCGTGGTGTGTTGTAGGGGAAGGACATCAAGCCTACAGGCAGTGGAACCTGTCTGGGTATGTTCTCTACCCCCCAGAGGCCCCTGGTTCTTTACCTTTCTGGGTGAGAGTCGGCTTAGATTCTCAACATTCTTGTAGGACTCCAGAACTGTACAGACAGGGGCCCAGGAGGGAGCAGGGGCTGGAACTGGCAGCTAACTAGTGTAGTGGGGGTTGTAGGGCTCAGTTTGGTCTTGCAGGAAATTCAGGGAGGCTTGGATTTGTTGAAGCTCTAGACAAGCTTGGACTTGGACATGGAAACAGCAGGGAGCCATGGCTCTTCTGCATGCTGGAGTCTGAGTAGTTGCACCCTGGTGCACCCCCAGGTGTTTCCCACCTGGAGCACAGCTGTGGACAGAAGCCGGGAGAGCTGTGGAGGGAAGAGGAGGAGGAGGAGGAGGGAGTCTCAGGGCAGCCCCAGCAGCCAGGCAGGGCCTCCGCAAGCAAGAGGCAGATCCAGCCTGTTGGCCACTTAGCAGCTGCTCGGCCGACTGCAAACCACCTGACCTCTGTTCACCAGTAAATGGGGGTTGTAGAAACACTTTCCTTCTGGGACTTCTGAAGCTCAATGGGGCAGCACACACCACGTGCTGAGAAAGCACGGAACTCAGGCAAGCTTCTCCAAGAGCACCTCATCAGATTAACATCCAGCCTGTACAGGACACCATCAAATCTCCCCATCCCTCATTCCAACCAAAGAAACCAACCTGTACAGGACACCATCAAATCTCCCCATCCCTCATTCCAACCAAAGAAATCAACCTATACAGGACACCATCAAATCTCCCCATCCCTCGTTCCAGCCAAAGAAACCAACCTGTACAGGACACCATCGAATCTCCCCATCCCTCGTTCCAGCCGAAGAAAAGGGAGTCTCTGTCCTAGGGGAGCGAGCACAGGCATATCTATGCAGTGGGCACACGGCCCAGGTTGGGGAAAGGCCCTTGGATACATGCTGGTTTCACCAACCATCTATGGGTTGGGTTTGACCTGGACCCCTGTATCCCAGGAGGCCAGTAGCACCCTGCATGGGACAGGACTGGGAGGTGGGTGGGAGGGCTGAGCTTTGAGGGAAGCCATTATTTGGCCTCATGGGAAGTGGTGCAGGTGGTTGTTGGTGGCTCAGTTTTGCAGGACCTGGGTGATCACCCAAGGAGTGAAAATTGCCTTTTTATGAGAAATTGCCAAAGTTGATGCAAGCTCATCGGTTGAAAAGGTGAGTAATGCTGACAGGCGGCTTCACCTTCCCCTTCCCCACAAGCAAGTGGTGTTCAGAGGTGGATTTGGTTCCTTCCCAACTTTTCCCCTTTGCATGTAGCTGTGTGCACGTACTTTTGTGTGTATGTACACATTCCCTGGAGCGGATACTTTTTTTTTTTTTTTGAGGGGATAACTTTTTTTTTTTTTAATTTGAGGGGATAACTAGTGAGGCAGCCTGACACTTGCTTATCTTGTCTTTTAAGTGTGGAGTCCTCTATGGAGTGGGCATCGGGGACTTTCTAGCTGGCCTCTGCCAGCTGTTTGGCTGCCCCAGTTTCTGCCCTTCACAGGCATGCTGGCCACCTGGTGTGACATTCAGTGGCCTTGTTTGCAGCTAGTATGATGAGACAAGTGGATCAGGTACATTATAAAACTGAGAAAGCACACAACGTGCAGAGGGAAAGGAATAATGACCATGTGTGTACTGCTCTGCTAAAGTCCACATCACATGACTGAGATGACAAACATTTTTTCACCTAACATTTGGGCCCTGAGAAAGGGCATTTATGTTTTACTTGTTATTTATAACAGAGTTAGAAGAAATACTATCTGGCTTTCTTTTCCATTTTCCCCAACTCCCACTTTACCCCCTCAAGTTTACCTACCTCAGAGAGAAAGCAGAGCTCGCCTGGTTAATGAGAGCCTGAATGAATGAGCCAGGTCACTGTGTAAAGGTCATACTGCTTCTGTCTCCTTGTGTGTCACTTGCTCAGCTCAGATATTTCATAGCTCCCTGTATACAGGTAGCTGTGTTACCCTCCTAGCCTGCTTTCTTGGTTTGATACATGCCTGAGAGCATGTGGGAGCACTTAAGGTCTAGGGTGATGGGAGGACTGTTCTGCCCAGCCCAGCTCATCTCTCCAGTTCAGCCTGCATGCATGCCTTCCTCCATCTGATTCCAGAGCAGGGGGTGGGAAGTCTCACACTGACCTCGAGCTCAGCCTGCATGCATGCCTTCCTCCGTCTGATTCCAGAGCAGGGGGTGGGAGGTCTCACATTGACTTCGAGTTTATATGACTTTTTCCACCTCTGCTTTCCCAGACAGCCTCTGCTGTGGGACTTGTAAGGAGATTTGTGAAGTCAGTGTCTACTTTCTTTGTGTGAGTGTTTTATAAATTAGAGCCCTGGAAGGGAATAAGTGTTAGAGGTACTCCAAACCCCTAACAGCTAAACATCTAAGCCTGGCCCTTTTTTGGTGGTAAAATATATGCAACATAAAACTTACCATTTTAACCATGTTTAAATGTACAGTAGAGTGGCATCCAGTATAATGTGTTGTACAACCATCTCCTTTATCCATATATACAACTTCTTTATCATCCTAAACTGAAACACCATACCCATAAATAAGTATTTGAATAGAAGACTGATGCATTTGACTCCATAAAAATTAAAACTTTATAGGTGAGAAAAATGCCTTAAAGTCACAAGTCAACAGACTAGGGAAATCTGCAACATACATAACAAACAAGCTAATTTTGGTTATGTATATATATGTGTGTGTGTGTATATATATGTGTGTGTGTGAGTATATATATATGTGTGTGTGTATATATATATATAGCTATCCTAAATTATTAAAAGACCAGCAGCCAAATTGAAAAATGGACAAGGGATATAAAGAAACAGTTCAAAGAAACATGTAGATTTTTAAATATTTGCTAGTTTTTTACTGTGGTAAAATATATACAACAGAAAATTTAAGTACATTAAGTACAAATACATTGTTGTGCAACTATCACCACTATCCATTCCATACCTGTGTTATCATCCCAAAGTGAAACTCTGCATCCATAGAGCAATAGCTCCCCTTTCCCTTCCCCCAGTCCCCTGGAAACCACATCCTACTTTCTGTGTCTACGAATTTAACTGCTCTAGGTACACTATAAAAGTGGAAAGCATAGAGTATTTGCATTTTTTGGTTCTAATCTTTTCAAGCTTTATGTTGTAGCATGTATTAGAATTCCTTTCCTTTTTAAGGCTGAATAATATATCATTGTGTGAATTGATCATATTTGCTTATCCATTCATCTGTACATGGACATGTGGGCTTTTTCTACCCTTTGGCTCTTGTGAATGCTGCTATAAACATGGGTGTGCAAATTCCCACTTTCGGTTTCTTGGCGTATATACCCAGATGTGGAATTACTGGATCATATGGTAATTACTGTTTTCCACAGTGGCTGTGGCATCTTACTTTCCCCCAGCAGTGTGCAGGAGTCCTGACTTCTCCACATCCAGCATTTGCTGTTTTCTGGGGCTTGGTTGTTTCGGTTTGCTGGTGGTGGTTTCTTTGATGGCAGCTACACTTATATGTGTCAGTTGGTATTGCATTGTGGTTTGGATTTACATTTTTCTCATGATTAGTGATGCTGAGCACCTTATACTGTGCTTACTGGTCATTTGTGTATCTTCTTTAAAGAAATGTGTATTTTAAAACCTTTGCTCATGTTTAAATTTGATTGTTTTGTTGTTGTTGTTTCTGAGGTCTTTATATAGCCTGGATATTAATTACTTATCAAATATATAATGTGTGAATATTTTCTTTCCCTCTGAATTTATTTTCAATCTATTGATTGTATCTTCAGATACATAAAAGCTTTTCACTTTGAAGAAGTTCTTTTTATGTATTTTTGTTGTTGTTGTCTGTGCTTTCACTGTCATATCCAAGAAATTATTGCCATATTCTATGTTATGAAACATTTTTCCTGTGTTTTCTTCTAAGGGTTTTATAGTTTTAGCTCTTACAGTTAGATGTTTGGTCCATTTTAAATTAAGTTTTTTATATGATGTAAAGCAAAGGTTCAACTTTATTGTTTTCCATGTAAATATTCATTTTTAACACCATTTAAAAATATACTGTCCTTTCCCCATTGAATAGTTTTGACTCCCTTGTTAGAAATCATGACCATATTTTTTGGTTCCTTTTTTCTATTGCATTGGTCTTTATGTCTGTCTCTACGCTGGTACAACATCGTTTTGGGCCCTGAAGCATTACAGTAAGTTTGAAACCAGGAGGTGTTAGTCCTCTTTGTTAGTTTTTAACATTGATTTGGCTACTTGGGGTTTTTTGAGATTTCATCTGAATTTTAGAATAGGTTTTTCTATTTTTGCAAATATTGGAAGTTTTATAGTGATTTTATTGAATCTGTAGGTGACTATAGATAACAATGGCATCTTGATAAGGTTTTGTCTTCCATTCCGTAAACACATGATGTCTTTTCATTTATTTGTGTCATCTTTAATACTTTTCTGCAATGTTTATAGTTTTTGCTGCACAGGTTTTTCATTTCCTTGGTTAAGTTGGTTTCTAAGTATTTCATTCTGATGCTATCATAAATAATACTGTTGTCTTGATTTCTTCTTCAGATAGTTTGTTATTGTAGAAATACAACTGATTTTTGTGTGTTGATTTTGTATCCCGCAGTTTTGCTGAATGTTATTTATTGCATCTGATAGTTTATCTCACAGAAACTAAAAGATTTTTAATATATAAGATTATGTCATCTGCGAACAGAAAATTTTACTTTTTTAAAAGTTGGAATATCTTTTATTATTTTACTTGCCTTGTTGTTTTAACTAACTAGAACCTTCAGTACTATATTAAATAGAAGTAGTAAAAGCAGGCATCCTTGTTTTTGCTCTTAGGGTAAAAGCTTTCAGTCTTTCATTATATTGTTAGCTGTGTGTGTGTGTGTGTGTGTGTGTTTTTAATATAAAATTATGTTAGGGTGTTTTATTCCTTTTTATGGTTTAGTAGGTATATTTTATCATGAATGTGGGTTAAATTTTGACAAATGCTTTTTCTTCTTTGATTAAGATGATCACATGAGGGTTTTTTCTTCTTTATGTTATTGTGATATTACACTGATTCTCACGTGTTGGAACATACTTTTATTTCAGGAGTCAATTATATTCATTCATAGTGTATAATCCTTTTAATGTACCACTAAATATGAATTGCTGGTATTTTGTTGAGGATTTTTGCATCAGCATTTGTAAGGGCTGTTTGTTTATAGTTTTCTTATGGTGCCTTCGTCTAACTTGGTGTCAGGGTAATAGTAGCTTAATAGAATAAGTTAGAAAATATTACCTCCTCTTCAACGTTTTGAAAAAGTTTGAGAAAAACTGGTGTTAATTTTGCTTTAAACATTGGGTAGAATTCAACAGTGAAGGCCTCTGGTCCAGGCTTTTCTTTGTTGCTGAGTTTTTGATTACTGATGCCATCTTATTGCTGAATCTCCTTGCTGAGTAGGTTTATTCAACTTTTCTGATTCAGTCTTAGTAGGTTTTTTGTTTCTAGGCATTTGTTCATTTTATTTAGGTTATTCAATTTTATTTGTTGTAAGTTTTTATTTCAGAATTAAATGTATGTATTAACATTTGTTATGTTCTGATAAAGTTTGTAATACATGGAGATTTCTGGTCCACATATGTAAGCCTCTACATGAAAATTATTTTGAAGCATTTAACCTTCTGTTTTAACATTCCAAATGTCTAAATGAAATTGAGATTTTGGGCCGGGCGCGTTGGCTGAAGCCTGTAATCCCAGCACTTTGGGAGGCCGAGGCGGGCGGATCACGAGGTCAGGAGATCCAGGCCATCCTGGCTAACACGGTGAAACCCCGTCTCTACTAAAAATACAAAAAATCAGCCGGGCGTGGTGGCGGCGCCTGTGGTCCCAGCTCCTCGGGAGGCTGAGGCAGGAGAATGGCGGGAACCCGGGGGGCGGAGCTTGCAGGGAGCCAAGATGGCCGCTGCTCACTCCAGCCTGGGAGACAGAGTGAGACTCCGTCTCAAAAAGAAAAAAAGAAAAAAGAAATTGAGATTTTGGTTTCTGAGATGAAATCATGGCAGGTGATTGAGAAATGCTTAAAAATTAGCCAAAACTTAAAATTAAGCTAAAGTTTACCTTCAAGATTCAACCTGAATGAGTCGCTCTGTATTGCTGGTAATAAAAAGTGTTTAATGGTATAAAACCAAACTTTAGAGAATGTTTTCTTCCCCCAGTTGACATCTAAATGGAAAGCTGTGAATTTTTTTTTTTTTTTTGAGACGGAGTCTGGCTCTGTGGCCCAGGCTGGAGTGAGCCGCGCCATCTTGGCTCCCTGCAAGCTCCGCCCCCCGGGTTCCCGCCATTCTCCTGCCTCAGCCTCCCGAGGAGCTGAGACCACAGGCGCTGCCACGCGGCCGGGCTAGTTTTTTGTATTTTTAATAGAGATGGGGTTTCACTGTGTTAGCCAGGATGGTCTTCATCTCCTGACCTCATGATCCTCCCTCCTTGGCCTCCCAAAGTGCTGGGATTACAGGTGTGAGACACCACGCCCGGCTGAAAACTGAAAAAATTTTATGGCCTTATGCACTTTTTACTTTAGAATTCCAACTTTTTCTAGTCAAATTTTTCTAAACAGATTCCTGTGTATTTGAAAGACAAATGATTTTCTTAGTTGAGATGCTTAAGCAGTTTTTAAGAAGTTAAAGCTGTTGTGCCTATTCTTGCTTTGAATAGTTTATTTAATATAATTACATTTTAAGAGTTTGATTGTTAAGTTCCTCTAAACTTTGGTTAAGAAGCAGAAAGCATTACGTGAGATATTTGACATACGCTTTCAAGGAATCTTAAAAATGTTAAAGGTAGGCCGGGCGCGGTGGCTCCGTCTCTACTAAAAAATACAAAAAACTAGCCGGGTGAGGTGGCCGCGCCTGTGGTCCCAGCTACTCGGGAGGCTGAGGCAGGAGATTGGCGTGAACCCGGGAGGCGGAGCGATCCGGCCACTGCACTCCAGCCCAGGCAACAGAGGGAGACTCCGTCTCAAAAAAAAAAAAAAAAATGTTAAAGGTAGAACTATTTAATTTAACATAAAATTGAATCTTTAATTATGTTTTTTCATAATTTGAAAAACTATGTCTCACAGCTTTTTTAATGCCCAAGTATGATACATATTTTCCCTTAGTAAGATGAGGATAATAATTGTAGTTACCATGGGCTAACTGTATGCCACATGACTTGCTAAATTCTTTATGTATATTTTTCTTCTACTCTTCAGAATTGTCTAATAAGTTTGGCAGTTTTATTGTCTCCATTTTTATAACCATTATTCTTGATTCATTACACAGTCTCATCATTTTTCTGTGCTTGATTCTTTGTTTGTTTTTTCATGTGCTTTTATTTCTAATAATAAACATGTAGAAATTAGAAATTAGAAAACTGAGATTTAAAAGTGGAATACATTGTCCATGGGACTGATTCTAAAACCTGTGATGGTAACCGCTGTAATTGCAGAAAAACTTCCCTGATCATTCTACATGAATTAATTTATCTGTCTCTTCTCTCATTCTTCATTGTTGTTCTTAGTACTCATTATGACTTGACGTGCATGTGTAAATTTTTTTTATAGAGATAGGGTCTCACTTTGATAATCATACATGTATATTTTTAATTTGCTATCTTTCTCTCTTGCTCTTTCATTCACTGTTCTCCTAAAACAATTCCAGGCATTTGTATGTGGTTTGTAGGTATTGGTTAATACTTAAATGAATGAATGTAATTAGTATATTCTGTACAGCATCAGTGCATATGTTATTCAACATGTTATAGACTTTGTGTTTTTCTCTCTTTATATTTTTCTTTCTATATTGCAGCAATCCCCAGTCTTTTTGGCACCAGGGACTAGTCTCGTGGAAGACAACTTATCCATGGATGGGGCAGGGGGATGGTTTCAGGATGATTCAAGTACATTACATTTATTTCATATTTTATTATATTGCATTATAATATATAATGAAATAATTACATAACTCACCATAATGTAGAATCAGTGGGAGCCCTGAGCTTGTTTTCCTGCAACTAGTCAGATCCATCAGGGGGTGATGGGAGACAGTGACACCCAAAATGTGGTGCTTATGTCCAGTCTACTTTGTAATCTTGTTTTGATTGCTGTCACTGCAAAAAGAAAAAAACAAAACAAAACAAAAAAAAACTTTCACAAAGAATTTTGGAAATGGAAGCAGGAGTTTCAGAGATACTATTGACAAAGAAATGTCAGTGCTCCTGTGGAGGACCGCAATGGCTTCACTATCCTTACATTTTACATAACATTTGCCATTATTGGTCCTTCTCCGTGTTCTTTTTTTTTTTTTTTTCTGATCTGTCTCCTTTTAAATGGTGCATATAATCATGTTATTATATTTCTAAATTTTTTAATGCTTTTCGATGCCTGCAGGTCTTTACTGAATATCTCTATAATCATTTAACTCCAATTCTATTTTAATAGCTAAGCTGCCCATCTGGTATTTCCATTGGTTATTATACCTATCACAAACTTGATAAATCTGAAATTCGGTTCTATAGATAATTTTCTTGTAATAGTTTAAAAATATGTTCAAAAATTATTTGAAACTCTTCAAAAAGTATGAAGGATCTTCAGAAAGTTCATGGAAAATGCACATGGAAAAAACTATACATAGATTACAAAAATATTTTGCACCTAAATAAACTTGTGCTAACTTGTTATAACATGTCTGAACAGGATCTAATTTGAGGAATTAAAAGGAAACTAAGACAGCAATTTGAACAGAGATCCTATTAGAGCAACATGAATCCTGCTAAAATTAAAGCAAGAATAAACATCAAATTTATGGTAATTTTGGGTGAAAGAATAGTAAAATCACTGATTCTTTATAACAATTTATGAGGACAGTGCCCCCCAACATTCACAATTTTGCAAATGAATAACTCATTTTAAGAAGCGATGATAAGATGTTGAAGATAAAGCCTGCAGTGGCAGACAATTCACATTAATTCACCAGAAAAGAAATTAATCTTGTTCATGCCCTGCTTTAGGAATGACAACAGTATAAACAACGTCAACACCATAGCCATTTCAATTAGTTAAATTTACACAATTTTGAAAAGTTTTCCACTCAATAGATTAAAAACCTCTTATTCCTAGATCAGCAGCAGACAAGAGCAGGGCTTTCAACTGGAATTGTACATAAGTGTAATCAAGATCCTGAAGCATTTCTTCAAATAATTGTATGAGGAAATCAAACACAGCTGTTTTAATGAAATTTTCAAGACAAAACACGATTAAAGCAATGGCTACCAAGAGGTGGAAGTGGTCCAGTCTCAGCAAAAGGTGACTGGTCTGGAACAAGGCTCATAGCAACAGTGTCTTAGGATGCTCAAGGCATTTTGCTTGTTGGCTTTCTAGAAAGTCAAAAACAACCCAATAACACATGCTATTATGAGAGTATTTGGGGAAAGTTAGCCAAAGCTTTAGAAGGAAAATTTCCAGAAAATTTCACCAGAGAATTCTTCTCCATTACAAGAATGTTTCTCTTCATTCCCCTCATTTAAAAAAAGACAATTTTGCCAGGGTTTCCATGGAAAATTATTAGGCATCCACCTTTTATCCCTGATTTGGCTCCTGCTAACTTCTTTTTCTTTTCTGATTTTAAAAAACTTTAAAGGAGACCCATTTTTCTTCAGTTAATAATGTAAAAAGTCTGTCTTGACATGGATAAATTTCCAGGACTTTACTTTTTGTAGGGATAGACTAAAGGCTGGTATTATTGCTTATAAAAGTGTCTTGAACTTCATGAAGCTTATGTTGAGAAATAAGGCTTATATGTTTTATTTTTGTGTTTTACCTTCATTTTTTCACAAACTTATTGAAGTCCTTTCATAGACCCTAATTCTCTTCTTGAAGGTATATCAAGCTGAAAAGTCCTTTCTGGTGAATGGAATGTGATGGAAGTGACCATGTGTGACTTCTGAGTCTAGCTCATAAAAGATTTTGCCACTTATGCTTTGTTTTTTCCTAAGCCACTCACTCTGGAAGAAACCTGCAGCTATTTGGTGAGAACAATCAAGCAGCCCTACAAAAATATCTACGTGGAGAGAACCTGAGGCTTCAATTACAAACCCCACCAACTTGCAGGCCATGAATGTTAGCAAACTTGAAAGTGGATCTTCTAGTTTCGATCAAGCCTTGGATGATAGCCCCAGTTGAAATCTGACTGTAACCACATGAGATGTCCTGAGGCACAACCACCATGATAAATTGTTCTTGAATTTCTCATATATAGAAACTCAATTAGGTAATAAATATTGTGATTTTATGCCACAAAGTTTTGGGGTTACATGTTATGAAACAATAGATAGCAATTTCACTCTTTCAACATCCATTTTATTTTTTATATAATCATGCATTTTTAATGATGGGGATATATCTTGAGAAATGCACCATTGTGTAATATGATTGTTGTGTGAACTTCATAGAATATACTTACCCAAACCTAGGTGGTATAGCCTATTGCAGACCTAGACTATATGGTATAGCCTATTGCTCCTAAACTACAAACCTGTACAGCATGTTACCATGCTGAATGCTGTAGGCAATTGTAACACAATGGTCAGCATTTGTGTATATAAACAGAAAAGGTACAGTAAAAATATGGTATAAAAGATTTTAAAATGGTACACTTGAATAGGACACTTACCTCAGGTGATCTGCTAATTTTCATGGTGACATGAAGACTCCACTGAAATATATTCTGCACTATCCCCTGCCATAGGTGGCAGCCTTGACTATGTGCACCACCCATGATGGTCGCCTTTGCTTTTCCTGACTTGTCAAGTGCATGATGATGTGGTCAGTCAGCACAAGAGCTGAACTCTGTTCTCTTTCTATCGAGTTCTGTAGCTATTTATTCTGAGTTTGGTACCTAGACTTTGTAGACCCCATTTCGTTGACATTCCTGGTAGAATCAGGCCATCTTCATCCCACTGTGCTATCCTTGTGTTACTGTTATGTGTTATAATGTCTAAAGTTTTTTTTATAAGAACAATCTGAGGGTAGACCATAGGCATAGGACCTTTGTGCCTATTGTTTGAGCCTCTCACAGAGAGGACGGTTAGTGGTTTTCTGTCGATCAGCATCAATTTGGATAAGTGTTGCTGTCAGTTACTGTGAAACTGGTTATATTCTCTTTTCACTTTTTTTATCTTTAGAAAACATCTTTAATCCATAGAGCATGTTTTCTCTGGTTTTATATCCACTAGGGCCATAGGCTTTTTTCTGCTTTAAGATATGGCCAACCATTGCATTAGGGCTGAGATATTAGGTGGACAGGATTACACACAAACTGTACTGTAAATACTCTTCATTTTAGAATAAAACTATTGGTACATATATAATTACAATTCTTACAGTTATTTCTCTGAATAGCATTACTTCATCAAGGATTATTTGAACCTTTAATGGCCACATTCATTAATATTGACTAGAGAAACATGGTTCCTTTGAGAGGCACTTTAGAAAAACAAAGATTCTTCAGGTCCAATGGGCAGTATTTTTAGTTGGTAGGAAGAAGACTCTACATACAATTCTAAATAAAACATTGCTCCACTAAAATATTCTGTGGCTGAAGATGGCTAAAGATGGAAAAAATTACCATCAGAAGCAACAAAAACTAGACATATGTTTTAGTAAATCCTTCCCCTCCTTGTCCTTCGGTTGCCTCCTGGCATGCAGCTCTCCCTCTTGCCCCTTATGATTCTGACCTCTCTTCTTTTGCCCCACCATTGATTTCTCCTCTTTTCTTGTTCTGAAATTATTTTCCCAACTGTCATAAATTCCCAAATTGTTTGTTTCATCTAAAGATCCACCTTTACCATGCGCCAGATGTGTAAGCAACTACAGAATTTAAATCTAGTGCATGAGTTCAGAGTTGTACATGAGCTAACAAGTTATGATTAACAATTTTTGAAAACTAAAGAGTCAAATATTCATCAAATAATTTAGAATTATTTAGGGCACATATGGCCCAGGGTTACTTGACATATCAACTTGTACAACTGTTAATTGGAACATCAGATGCTAAATCCTGGATGACAAATGTGATTGGCCTGATCTTGTAGAAAACTTGTAGAATTCCTCTTTCCAAAATAAATATCAGGGTCAAAATCATTCATAAAAAGAATAAAACTAGTAAACTACAGAAAAATTTGGAGACAGACTATAAAATTTATTGTCATAATTCAGAGTTAAATAAAACAGGTTTTCATTAAAAATCAAATGTAAAAGTTATAAAACTTAAAATCTTAATAGGGATCATTTAAAAGCTATCACAAATACTCAACAGGAAACTTCAGAAATTATAATTTTTCCATTTATGTTTTATTATCAACTATAATTGTGTTTCTTTAAAGAAATAAGTATATCATTATGAGGTGATCAGAAGCTGACAAGGATGTTAGACATTTTCTCATCTATTCACTCAGCAACGCTGCCACAGAACTAAACCTGTGCCAAGGGCCCTGATGGGCCCAGCATGTGGTGCTGAGAAGTGACGGAGTGGCCCTTTCCCCCACTCAAGGAGCCCACAGTCTGAGGATATATGGACAAAAACACTAAAGCAAGTGCATGTAAAAGAAGAGTAAATGCTATAATTAAAGTAGGATGTTGGGAGGGAGGGTGGGGGACCATAGCATTCGAGGGACCCAAATGCCTCACTGAGGTGACATTTATGCCATGACCAGGATGACAACAGAGGGCCAGCCCTGTACAAGTGTGGGAACAGTGTGTCGGGGAGATGCCACTCCTGGTGGAGACATGCAGGCAGAAGTGACTTTGGCAGAGGATGGGGGAAAGAGACTGGTGGATCTAGAGGGAGCCTGGGGAAGAGAAAAGGAGAGGGAAGGAGGACTCTGGGGCTTGGAAGAAGAAGATAGTGATCTGCTTCTCTCTGACAACATTGTCCCCAAACTCAGCACCTTTAACAACAAATCCCTACTATCCCATGGTTTATGTGGACCTGAATCTGGACATAGCTTCACTGGCTGCCTGCACCTGGGGCTCCATGAGGCTGAGGCTGTGTTCTCAGCTGAAGCTGGGCTGTGGGAGGATTGGCTTCCAAGCACACTCATGTGGGTACTGGCCGGATTCAGTGTAGATGAGAGCCTGAGTGTCTCCCAGGGCCTGGGCACTCCCTCATTCTCTGTTGTGTAGGCCACCGCATAGAGCAGCTCATAACACTGGAGCTTGCTTTCTGAAGTTGAGGAATGCAGTAGAAAGACAGGGAGAGAAATACATATTGACAGAAAAAGAAAGACACAGGCAGAAAATGAGGGAGAAAACACTGGACAGAGGAAGTAAAAGAGATGAGAGAAATCGAGAGACAGGTAGAGTTGACATGTAGGGATAATGAGCAGTCAGTAGCCCAGCAGGGCCTTTGGATGGGTTTTATGGAAGAAAGCAAGGGGCTGAGAGGATGAAACTTTGAAAAAGTGATCTTACTTCCTTGGTGACAGACCCCAACAGAACTTAGAACTCTGGTACCCTAGCACCCACGTCCTAGAGACAGCCCTGTATCTAGGTCACTTGGTGGGAAATGCTTAAGAGGGCACGATGTGCTCCTGCTAGATCCCAACTCTCTCAGGCTCTTGCTTCAGGAAGGTCTAAAGTGCAACCCTTTTCTGAGATGCTGTCATTGGCTTATTCCTCATCCCAGATGTCTCTGGAGATTTTGTAGGGATCGCCCAGAGGTAACATGTGAGCCTAGGGCAGGCCCCTCCAGCCTAGGTCTCACCAGTGCTGTCATTTCTTTTTACATTAGAATGTAAAGAAAAATCAGAAATTTAAAATAGGAACAATTGACCAAAACTACATTTTTGTTATATTCCCTAAGGTTCTGTATTGGTGGTGGTGGTGGTGCTGGTGGTGCTGGTGGTGGTGTTGTTTCAGACAGGACCTCACTCTCACTCAGGCTGGAGTTCAGGAGCACAATCATAATTCATTGTAGCCTAGATCTCCTGAGCGCAAGCAATTCTCTCACCTCAGCCTCCCAAGTAGCTGGGAGATTACAGGTGCACACCACCACACCTGGCTAATATATATTTTTTATTTTTAGCAGAGATGAGGTCTCAGTATGTAGCCCAGGTCTGTCTTGAACTCCTGAACTCAAGCAATCCTCAATTTTTGATATATAGCTTTGCTAGGTGTAGGATTCTTCATCGACAGTTTCTTTTGTTGTTTTTTGTTTGTTTGTTTATTTGTTTCTGTGAGCACTGGCCAAGGAAAGTTTAAAAAGAATAAACAGGCCGGGCGCGGTGGCTCAAGCCTGTAATCCCAGCACTTTGGGAGGCCGAGGTGGGCGGATCACGAGGTCAGGAGATGGAGACCATCCTGGCTAACACGGTGAAACCCCGTCTCTACTAAAAACAAAAATGAGCCGGGCGTGGTGGCGGCTCCTGTGGTCCCAGCTCCTCGGGAGGCTGAGGCAGGAGAATGGCGGGAACCCGGGGGCGGAGCTTGCAGGGAGCCAAGATGGCGCCGCTCACTCCAGCCTGGGCCACAGAGCCAGACTCCGTCTCAAAAAAAAAAAAAAAAAAAGAATAAACAGAGAAACTTCAAATAAGGCAATTAAATGAACAAATAAAGAGCTGAGAAACAACAAAGATTGAGTATTGAGGTTGTACTTATGGCAGCTAATGATAGAAAGGATCCAGTCAGAGAGTTCAGGCAGAATTGTATTTGCAAAGAGTAGAAGTCTGAGGGTGAAGGTGTCCTAAAGGAGGCCAACTGGAAGACTTGTCTGTTATAGAATCAAAGACAATGCATGGGAACACACCACGCCAAACCCAAACCGGCTGAGCTGGTGCTGTCTGCTAAGATATATATAGGTTTGTGGTAAGAAAAGCTACCATTATAACATCAAGTTTTTTTTTAATTAAAAGTATCATAAACATGGCAGTATAATCAGGATTAAGGTTAATGTTTAAGTTATAATTCAGGTTTGGTTGGTGGGTGTCACAAAGCAAAAAGTGTGTCTGTTGCCAAGAAGTAGGTGTTCTAGTTTGTGAAATAAAATATCCCATGACTAGAGACAGTAGAGGAGAAAAAGGGATGGGATGGCAAACACAGGTTCCTGGAAATTTATATCAAAATAAAGTATATAAAGAAGGACAGTGTGCATCTCAGACATCAGTGCTGCCTGCAATGGAGGTGTTTTTTTCTGCCCTTATTAAATATACCAGGCCTACTATGTGAGAGGTGAAAAGCAGCCTGCATTCTGCTTCCCACGCGAGATGCCTTTACTTGGGGCTCTTTTCCCAGGGAGAAAAAGCACATCTTTTAAGTAATTTTGGAGCATGAGGTATCTTCCAAATTCCAACAAAGTAGCTTATATTTCTAGGTGACCCTGAGACCACCGAAGAAGAAATAAATAAAGGCCATGAAACTTTCTTGAACTTGTGGGAAACCATGAGAAAATCTGACATTATGTTCTCTTCTCTTGGAAGGTAGAAATATCGTTTAACTTCTGTTTTGCTGACAAGAAATGTGGTCCTGAGCAAGGCTACCTGGGACAATGACTTCACACATGGAGGTTGGAGCCCATCTGTTTCCAATCTGCTGTTTTCCAAAAATTAGGGAAGTTCAGTTTTCCCTTTGATAACTCTCTCTTTCTAACAATCCCAATGCCAGGGCTGTCCTGTTTCTACAAGTGACAATGACAAATATAGGCCTGAAGGAAGATGAGCTGATGGCATTCCCAGCTTGCTGTCCTGCTTCTAGAGGGGACAATGACAATATAGGCCTGAAGGAAGATGAGCTGATGGCATTCACAGCTTGCTGTCCTGCTTCTAGAGGGGACAATGACAAGATAGACCTGAAAGAAGATGAGCTGATGGCATTCCCAGTTTATTACCACTCCTTGGGGGCCTTATCTCACATACATCGATTCAATTCATAGACTCAGCTGGGTGAGGATCTGTTATTCAGCTGCATTAGAAGTGACTGCTTAAGACTCAGGTGTGTGGTGAAATGAGGCAGAATTTTCTCAGTGGAGTGTTAGGAGAATTTTCTCCTCATAACTACCATCTTACTATCAGTAAATCATAGCTAAAATAAGGAAATTATTCAAGAAGAAATACAAACGTAATCTTAGGACGTAAATTTAGAGATTTGTGGAAAGCACTTCATAATTTTATGATATTCTCTTTAATCTGGGATTGTAGTTGACATTTAACTATAATATATTAGTTACACTAGACTTTATGCATTTCTTTAAATTTTTATTATACTTTAAGTTCTGGGATACAGGGGCAGGGTGTGCAGGTTTGTTACCTGGTTATAGACATGCCATGGTGGTTTGCTGCACCCATCAACCCGTCATCTACATTAGGTGTTTCTCCTAATGCTATTCCTTCCCCAGCCCCCCAGCCCCAGACAGGCCCTGGCGTGTGATGTTACCCTCCTTGTGGGAGGAGAATGTGTATACACCCATGTGGTCTCATTGTTCAACTCCCACTTATGAGTGAGAACATGCAGTTTTTGTTTTTCTTTTCATTTCCTTTTTTTTTTTTTTTTTTTGATGGAGTTTCACTCTTATTGCCCATGCTGGAGTGCAATGGCACAATCTCAGCTCATTGCAACCTCTGCCTCCCAGGTTCAAGCTATCCTCCTGCCTCAGCCTCCCAAGTAGCTGGGATTACAGGCATGTGCCACCACACCTGGCTAATTTTCTGTATTTTTAGTAGAGACAGGGTTTCTCCATGTTGGTCAGGCTGGTCTCAAAATCCTGACCTCAGGCGATCTGCCCGCTTCAGCCTCTCAAAGTTCTGGGATTAGAGGCATGAGCCACTGCACCTGGCCTGGTTTTCTTTTCTTATGTTAATTTGCAAGAATGATGGTTTCCAGCTTCATCTATGTCCCTGGAAAGGACATAAACTCACCAATTTTTATGGCTGCATAGTATTTCATGGTGTATACTTGCCACATTTTCTAAATCCAGTCTATTATTGATGGGCATTTGGGTTGGTTCCAAGTCTTCGCTATTGTTAACAATGCTGAAATAAACATATGTGTGCATGTGTCTTTATAGTAGAATGATTTATACTCCTTTGAGTATATACCAAGTAATGGGATTGCTGAGTCAAATGGTATTTCTGGTTCTAGATCCTTTAGGAATTACCACACTGTCTTCCACAATATTTGAACTAATTTAAACTCCCACTAACAGTGTAAAAGCATTCCTACTTTCTACATCTTCTCCAGCATCTGTTGTTTCCTGACTTAATAATCACCATTCTAACTGGTGTGAGATGGTCTCATTGTGGTTTTGATATGCATTTCTCTAACGACCAGTGATGATGAGGTGTTTTTTTTTTTCATATGTTTGTTGGCCGCATAAATGTCTTTCTGAGAAGTGTTTGTTCATTTCCTTTTTGATGGGGTTGTTTTTTTCTTGTAAATTTAAGTTCTTGTAGATTCTGGATATTAACCCTTTGTCAGATGGATAGATTGCAAAAATTTTCTCCCATTCTGTAGGTTGCCTTCACTCTGATGAGTTTATTTTGCTGTGCAGAAGCTCTTTAGTTTAACTAGATCCCATTTGTCAATTTTGGCTTTTGTTACCATTGCTTTTGGTGTTTTAGTCATGAAGTCTTTGCCCATGCCTATGTCCTAAATGGTATTGACTAGGTTTTCTTCTAGGGTTTTTATGGTTTTAGGTCTTATGTTTAAGTCTTTAATCCATCTTGAGTTAATTTTTGTATAAGGTGTAAGGAAGACATACAGTTTCGGTTTTCTAAATATGGCTAGCCAGTTTTCCCAACACGATTTATTAAATAAGGGATCCTTTCCCCATTGCTTGTGTTTGTCAGGTTTGTCATCAGATGGTTGTATGTGTATGATCTTATTTCTGAGTTCTTTATTCTGTTCCATTGGTCTATGTGTCTGTTTTTGTACCAGTACCATGATGTTTTGGTTACTGTAGCCTTATAGTATAGTTTGAAGTTGGGTAGTGTGATGCCTCCAGCTTTGTTCTTTTTGCTTAGAGTTATTTTGGCTATTTGGGCTCTTTTTTAGTTCCATAAGAATTTTAAAACAATTTCTTCTAATTCTCTGAAGAATGTCAATGGTAGTTTAATGGTAATAGCATTGAATTCTTTTACAAATTACTTTGGGCAGTATGGCCATTTTCATGAATTAATTCCTCCTATCCATGAGCATAACTGTTTCACCATTTGTTTGTGTCCTCTCTGATTTCTCTGAGCAGTGGTTTGTAGTCCTCCTTGAAGAGGTCCTTCATTTCTCTTGTTAGCTGTATTCCTAGGTATTTGATTCTCTTTGTAGCAATTGTGAATGAAGTTCATTCATGATTTGGCTCTCTGCTTGCCTTTTGTTGGTGTATAGGAATGCTAATGACTTTTGCACATTGATTTGTATGCTGAGACTTTGCTGAAGTGGTTTATCAGCTTAAGAAGCTTTTGGGCTAAGATGATGGGGTTTTCTAGACACAGGATCATGTAATCTGCAAACAAAGATAATTTGACTTCCTCTCTTCCTATTTAAATACCTTTGTTTCTTTTTCCTGCCCAATGGCCCTGGCCAGAAATTTTAATACTATGTTGAATAGGAGTGGTGAGAGAGGCCATCCTTGTCTTATGCCTGTTTTCAAGGAGAATGCTTCCAGCTTTTGCCCATTCAGTATGATATTGGCTGGGGGTTTGTCATGTATGGCTCTTATTATTTTGAGATATCATCTTTCAATAGCTAGTGTATTGAGAGTTTTTTTTTAACGTGAAGGAATGTTGAATTTTATTGAATGCCTTTTCTGCGTCTATTGAGATAATCACACAACTTTTGCGTTTAGTTCTGTTTATGTGATGAATTACATTTATAGATTTGCCTATGTTGAACCAATCTTGTATCCCGGGGATGAAGCCATCTTTTTTTTTTTTTTTTTTTTTTTTGAGACAGAGTATCACTCAGTCTCCCAGGCTGGGGTACAGTGGTGTGATTTTGGCTCACTGTAAGCTCCACCTCCAGGGTTCATGCCATTCTCCTGCCTCAGCCTCCCCAGTGGCTGGGACTACAGGCGCCCTCCACCACGCCCAGCTACTTTTTTTTTTTTGTATTTTTAGTAGAGACGGGGTTTCACCGTGTTCGCCAGGATGGTCTCGATCTCCTTACCTCCTGATCCACCTGTCTTGGCCTCCCAAAGTGCTGGTATTACAGGAGTGAGCCACTGCGCCCAGCCAGGATGAAGCCATCTTGATCGTGGTGGATCAGTGTATCCTTATCAGTCTTACATTCAGTGTTTTTTACATAATCCCATATTTCTTGAAGGTTTCATTCATTCTTTTTAGTTCTTTTTTCTCTATTCTTTTCTTCCTATCTTATATCAGACAGACAGTTTTCAAGCTCTGAGATTCTTTCCTCCACGTGGCCTATTCTGCTAATGATACTTGTGGTTGCATTGTGAAGTTCTCCTGTTGTTTTTTTCAGCTCCATCAGGTCAGTTATGTTGCTCTGTAAACTGAATGTTCTAGGTATCAGCTACTGTATTCTTTTATGATTTTTGGCTTCCTGCATTAAGTTAGAACATGCTCCTTTAGCTCAGTGAAGTTTGTTATTACCCACTTCTTAAAGCCTATTTTTGTCAATTAAGCCATCTCAGCCTCGGGTCAGTTCTGTGCCCTTGCTGGGGAGGTGGTGTTGTCATTTAGAGGAGAAGAGGCAGTCTGCCTTTTTGAGTTTTCAGCGTTTTTGTGTTGATGCTTTCTCATCTTTGTGGGCTTATCTGTCTTTTATCTTTGATGTTGCTGACCTTTGAATGGGGTTTTTGTGGGGTCTTTTTTGTTGATATTGTTGTTGTTTCTTTCTGTTTGTTTTTAACACTTCCCTAGGGCTACTGTGGTTTTTTGGGGGTCCACTCTGGACCCTAGTCACCTCAGTCTCTCCTGCAGCTGGAGATATCACCAGTGAAGGCTGTGAAACAGCAAAAATGGCAGCCTGATCCTTCCTCTGGGAGCACCGTCCAAGGGGGCACCGACTTGATGCCAGCTGGAATGCTCCTGTAGGAGGTGTCTGGAGACCCCTGTTGGGAGGTGTCACCCCGTCGAGAGGAACAGGATCAGGGACTGCTTAAAGAAGCTTGACAGAGCAGGTGTGCTGTGCTGTGCTGATCCCCAGGAGTCTCCAGAGCCAGCAGGCTGGCAAGGCTAGGTCAGCTGAACTTGGGAGACAGCAGCTACCCCTCTCCCTGGGGACTTCATCCCAGGGAGAAATGAGAGTTCTGTCCACAGAACTCTGGCTGGAGTAGTTAAAATTCCGATGGGTAGGCCCTGTCCAGTGAGGAGGGATGGATTTCGGTCTCACTTAAAGAAGCAGCCTGGCCACAATCCGGCACAGCAGCTGTGCGGTGTTATGGGGAACTCCTCCTGGTCCCTGGTGCCAGCAGGCTAGAGTGGCCAACTCAAATCGCAGATACAGCGGCTGCCCCTCCCCTGGGAACTCGGCCATCTCTGGCTGTCTCCAGCCTGCTGCCCCCCACCAGCTGGAATTCCAAGCCAATGGGTCTTGTGAGGGGCTGTGGGAATGGAGCCTCAGAATGATGTCAGTTGTGAGGGGCTGTGGGAGTGGAGCCTCAGAATGACTTCACTTGTGAGGGGCTGTGGGAGTGGGGGGGGTCTCAGAATGACGTCACTTGTGAGGTGCCGTGTGAGTGGAGCCTCAGAATGATGTCAGTTGTGAGGGGCTGTGGGAGTGGGGCCTCAGAATGACATCGCTTATGAGGTGCTGTGGGAGTGGGGCCTCAGAATGATGTCACTTGTGAGGGGCTGTGGGAGTGGAGCCTCAGAATGACTGAGGGGCTGTGGGAGTGGAGCCTCAGAATGATGTCACTTGTGAGGGGCTGTGTGAATGGAGCCTCAGAATGACGTCACTTGTGAGGGACTGTGGGAGTGGGGCCTCAGAATGACATCGCTTGTGAGGGGCTGTGGGAGTGGGGCCTCAGAATGACGTCACTTGACTCCCTGGATTCAGCCCCCTTCCTAGGGGAATGCATGGATGTATCTCCCGCTTTGCTGGAATTCTTGGGGCAGAGTACGCAAAACTCCTGGGTTTCCAGCATGCTCCAGTGAGCCAGCGAGCTCTCCGCCGAGACTCCACACAGCTCTGTGCTTCAGACCCAGGCCATGGGGGCTGGGCTCATGAGGGGACCTCCTGATCTGCAGGTTGCCAAGATCCGTGGGAGAAGCGTGGTTTCCCAGGCAGAGTCACACAATCACTCACCGCCTCCCTTGGCTGCGACTGGGGGCTCCCCTAGCTCGTGCCCACCTGGGTGGGCCATCGCCCCACTTGCTTTTCCTCACTCCCTGTGGGTCGAGCTGTCTGCCTAGTCAGTCCCAGTGCAAGAACCTGGATACCTCAACTGAAGGTGCAGATTCACTCGCACTTGTCACTGCTCTCTGTGAGAGCCACGGGCCACAGTTGCTTCTAATCGGCCAGCCTGGCCCCATCTAAAGTATGATTTCTTAATACATGAGATGCTTTAAATACATAACAATAACGATATTTATCACAAATAATATTTTGTCTCAATGTGATATAAAAATTGCTAATAAATCAATTCTTTTTTGGTTACCACAAAACTGTCTGGAAATGTAATGTCTGCCATTTATAAAATTTTGGTAGAGTTAATAGAACTTTACCTGAAGGGAGGCTGGCAATATGCATCATGATTTCAAATATTGTATTAATTGTTTTGTAATTTTGTGTGTTTTAAAACTAAGCTTATTAAATTGGTTGTATATTACTTTAGGTAACATTATTTGGTGATGAGAGAATAATAATTTGCAAAAGATTAAGAATACAAGAGTTCCTTGTTATAAAAATGTCCTCTGTTTATCGTGCCACTGCACTCCAGCCTGGGTGACAGAATGAGACTCCGTCTTAAAAAAAAAAAGTCCTCTGTTTTATATTACTGCCATTTCCTCTGAAAGTTTAAAATTGTAATTTTCTAATTAAAATATATATTCACAAATGTGACTTGTAAATGTTAATATTTATAATTTTTGTTTTTTTGTGTTTGGTAGGGATAAGATTTTGTGGTGTCTATTCTTCAAAATAAAAGGTAGAGAGGATGGAATCAGGAAAGGTTAAAATACAAAGGAACACAATGATGATGATAGAGATTATTCATTTGCGGCTGGCCAGGGCCTAAAAATATCAAGAAAAAGCATGATCAATAGAAAACCTGCATGTCCCTGAAAATTATAGAATTTTTAATTTCTTTTAAAATTATTCATGTTAAAAATCTCTGTACTTTGCACATTTAAGAGAGATAAAATCAGAGTGCAGGGACCTCCCCTGATCCTGATAAGAGCACCCAAAGGATAAAGGATGTATCTTTATCTCCTCCAACTCCACAGTGGAAACAGTTGCTCTGGTTATCTTATTACAGTGATGCACGGAGACATGACGGTCAAAGAGCTTGCACAGTTTAAAAAAGAAATGTTGGCTGGGTGCAGTGGCTCACGCCTGGAATCCCAGCACTTTGGGAGGCTGAGGTCAGTGGATCACAAGGTCAGGAGTTTAAGACCAGCCTGGCCAAGATGGTGAAACCCTGTCTCCACTAAAATACAAAAATTAGCCAGGCATGGTGGCAGGAACATATAATCCCAGTTACTCGGGAGGCTGAGGCAGGGGGATTGCTTGAACCAGGGTGGCAGAGGTTGCAGTGAGCCGAGATCTAGCCACTGCACTCCAGCCTGGGTGACAGAGTGAGACTCTGTCTAAAAAAAAAACTTCTATTATGTTGAGGTTTTTAAAAAATGACGTGATTTGTCTACAGATCTTCATATTCTACCTGTTTTACATTAAATTTATGAGCAGCTTACATAATAAAATACACTGGTCTTTTATTATTATTATTGTGATAATTTCTTTGTCAGCATCATTTTTACCGTATTGTATAAACAGCGTTGTAAGACCTATGACTGGCCATTGACAACACACACAATATGTATATTTTTGTACACAGGACCTAGCTCTGTCATTCTTGCTGCAGTGCAGTGGCACGATCATAGCTCACTCCAGATTCAAATACCTAAGCTCAAGCAATTCTCCCACCTCAGCCTCACTGGTGGCTGGGACTACAGGCATATGCCACTGCAGTCGGCTAGTTTAAAAAGAAACTGTAGGGACAGGGTTTTGCTATGTTGCCCAGGCTAGTCTTGAGCTCCTGACCTCAAGTGATCCCCCAACATTGGCCTCCCAAAGTGTTGGGATTACAGATTTGAGCCACCATGCCCTGCCTGCTCATATATTCTTCAATAAGGAGATAAGAAAAACCTATCACCAGGCAGGATTTTTAGAGGTTTCCAACAATTGTAACATAACTTGTGGTCAAGCCCCTCCACTGTTTTCTGTCTTTTGTCTCTGCAATAACAAATCAACTACTTTTTCCTCAACGAGCTAAGAATTAAATGTCTTGAGATCATAAATGTCTATGTTAGTAAACTTTGTGATTCTGGCTACACCCTGCATTAAGTTGAATTGTCAGAGAAATTTAGATGTATTTTAGTTATTTGGTTATTATCTTATAATTATTCTTTTGGCATTTCTGCATTTCACAAGGTTCTTTTCATGGAAATATCTAGTTAGAAAGAATAATACTTTTCTAAAACAGTAAGCTTGGTTTCTCAGGTTGCCAACTATTGCCACTGCACTAACTAACCTTCCTTCATCTGCCACAAAATTCTCATGATCACTTTATGTTGTTGATAACCAGTCATAAGTCTTACAGTGCCATTTATAGAATATGATCAAAGTGATAGTGACCAAGAAATTATCACTATAATAAAAGAGCCCAATATTTTATTATATAAATTGTATATACATTTAATTTAAGCCATACAGAGTACAAAGAGCTGTAGACAAACCATGCCATTTTAAGAAAATCTCAACAAATTTGGCATTATTATAAAGATAAAGAAACAGATTTATCAAGCTCAATTTTCTTTAAATTACTTTTTATTACACTCTCTTTCTTTGCTTCAGACATCTGATCTAAACATCTGCAGTATTTGTGATCAGTCTTTTGTTGTGGCACATTTAATGGTGTTATTTTTCCCACAACTACTCATGATTATATATATGCTTGGGGACTCATACAATTTTGAAGGTCAAGCAAGCACAATGAGAACGAACTTGATTTGCATTGTCTGTCTCTGAGAGTGCTCAGGGACTTCACCCTCAGCCCAGGGGCAATCTGGTTGCCACGGCTCCTGGTGAGAGCTCAGATGTACATCCTGATTTATGTTTTTAATGTATCATATGGGACTCAGTTCTCTTTTATACTCTCACCAACCCATATGACCTCTAAGGATTTTTCTTTTATTCTTTTTTCCCTATGTCTGTACAATCTCTTTGTAAATCCTATGATACTTCTATAATGGATATGTCAGATTCACTGAAAGAAAATATAAGAAACATAGTAAAGTTTAAAATTGGGATAAGCAATGAATAACTTTTTAGTATAACTAAGCAATATTTGCATATTTGTGGTCATGTGTTTAAGCAAGTATTGAAAGATATTTATACAAATAGTAACATCATCCAAAATTCAAATTGAGTCGTGTCTCATAATTTTTTAATTTTGTGGGTACATAGGTGTATATATTTATAATATAAACAAGATGTTTTGATGCAGACATACAAAGTTAAATAATCACATCACAAAGAATGGGACATCCATCCCCTCAAGCATTTATTTTTTGAGTTGTGAGCAATCTAATTACATTCTCTAAGTTATTTTAAAATGTACAATTACCTTATTATTGACCATTGTCACCCTACTGTGCTACAAAGAGTGACTCTCATTCATTCTAATTATTTTTTGTACCCATGAACAATGTCCACCTCCCCCAGCTCCCCACTATCCTCCCAGCCTCTGGTAATCATCCTTTTCTCTGTGTTCATGGGTCACCCTATTGTGCTATCAAAAAGCAACTCCCATTCATTTGAATTATTTTTTGTACACATGAGCAATGCCCACCTCACTCTACCTCCCCACTATCTTCCCAGCCTCTACTAATCATCCTTCTCTTCGTGTTCATGAGTTCAAATGGGTTGATTTTGAGATCCCACAAATAAGTGAGAACATGTGATGTTTGTCTTTCTGTGCGTGGCTGTTTCACTTAACACAATGATTTCCAGTTACATCCATGGTCTTGCAGATGACTGGTTCTCATTCGTTTTTAGGGCTGAATAGTACTCCTTTGTGTAGATGTACCACATTTTTTATTTTTATTTATTTATTTATTTTGAGATGGAGTCTCACTCTTTCGCCCAGGCTGGAGTGCAGTGGCCAGATCTCAGCTCACTGCAAGTTCCACCTCCCGTGTTTATGCCATTCTCCTGCCTCAGCCTCCTGAGTAGCTGGGACTACAGGTGCCCGCCACCTCGCCCGGCTAGTTTTTTGTATTTTTTAGTAGAGATGGGGTTTTACCGGGTTAGCCAGGATGGTCTCGATCTTCTGACCTCGTGATCCACCTGTCTCAGCCTCCCAAAGTGCTGGGATTACAGGCTTGAGCCACCGCGCCCAGCCTGTACCACATTTTTTAATCCATTATTGATGGACACTCAGGTTGCTTGCAAATCTTTGCTATTGTAAATACTGCTGCAACAAACACAGGAGTATAGATATCTCAACATACTGATTTCCTTCCTTTTGGGTATATACCCAACAGTAGGATTGCTGGATAATGTGGTAGCTCAATTTTTAGTGTCTTGAGGAACCTCCAAACTGTTCTTTGTAGTGGTTGTACTAATTTATATTCCCACCAACAGTAAATAAGGGTTCCCTTTTCTGCAAATTCTCGCTAGCATTTGTTATTTCCTGTATTTTGAATATAAGCCATTTTAACTCCAATGAGATGATATCACACTGCAGTTTCGATTTACATTTCTCTATCAATGAGGCTGAGCACCTTTTCATATGCCTGTTTGCCATTTGTATGTCTTCTTTTGATAAATATATATTCAAGTCTTTTTGGCCACTTTTGATCAGGGTATTAGATATTTTCTTGTAGAGTTGTTTGAGCTCCTTATATATTGAGGTTATTAACCCTTTATCAGATAGATAGTTTGCAATCATTTTTTTCCCATTCTGTGGGTTGTCTTTTCACTTTCTTGGTGTTATATTTTGTTTTTCATTTATTATTTTTATTTTATTTTTTCATAAGTTATCGGGGTACAGATGGTATTTGGTTACATGAGTAAGTTCCTTAGTGGTGATTTGTGAGATTATGGTGCACCCATTACCCAAGCAGTGTACACTGCACCATATTCGTGTCTTTTATTGCTCGCCTCCCTCCCATTCCTCCCCCCAAGTCCCCAAAGTCCATTGCATTATTCTTATGCCTTTGTGTCCTCATAGCTTAGCTCCTACATATCAGTGAGAACATACGATGTTGTTTTCCATTCCTGGGTTACATCACTTAGAACAATAGTCTCCAGTCTCACCCAGGTCACTGCAAATGCTGTTAATTCATTTCTTTCTATGGCTGCGTAGTATTCCATCATATATATATTGATTGACGGAAATTTGAGTTGGTTCCATGATTTTGCATTTGTGAATTGTGCTTCTATAAACATGTGTGTGCAAGAATCTTTTTTGAGTAATGACTTATTTACCTCTGGGTAGATACCTAGTAGGGGGATTGCTGGGTCAAATTGTAGTTTTACTGTTAGTTCTTTAAGGAATCTCCACACTGTTTTTCATAGTGGCTGTACTAGTTTACATTCCCACCAGCAGTGTAGAAGTGTTCCCTGTTTACCACATCCATGGCAACATCTACTGTTTTTAAATATTTTTAAAATTATGGCTTTCTGGAGGTGAGGTGTTATTGCATTGTAGTTCTGATTTGCATTGTCCTGATCATTAGTGATGTTGAACATTTTTTTCTTATGTTTGTTGGCCATTTGTATATCTTCTTTTGAGAACTGTCAGCTCATATCCTTAGCCCATTTTTTGATGGGGTTGTTTGTTTTTTCATACTGATTTGTTCAAGTTTGTTGTGGATTCTGGATATTACTCCTCTGTCAGATGTATAGATTGTGAAGAGTTTCTCCCACTCTGTGGGTTGTCTATTTACTCTGCTGACTGTTGCCTTGGCCATGCAAAAGCTCTTTAGTATACAGAAGTCCCAGCTATTTATCTTTGTTTTTTATTGCATTTGCTTTTGGGCTGTTGGTCATCAAATCCTTGCCTATGCCAATGTCTAGAAGGGTTTATCCAGTGTTATCCTCTAGAATTTTTATAGTTTCAGGAATTAGTTTAAGTTCTTAATCCATTTGGAGTAGATTTTTGTATATGGTGAGAGATGGGGATCCAGTTTTATTCTCCTACATGTGGCTCACCAATTATCCCGACATCATGTGTTGAAATTTTATGTTTTTGTTTACTTTGGCGAAGATCAGTTGTTGTAAGTATTTGGGTTAATTTCTAGGTTCTCTATTCTGTTCCATTGGTCTATGTGCCTATTTTCATACCACTACCATGCTGTTTTGGTAACTATGGCCTTATTGCACAGTTTGAAATCAGGTAGTGTGATGCCTCCAGGTTTGTTCTTTTTGCTTAGTCTTGGTTTGGCTATGTGGCTCTCTTTTGGTTCCATATGAATTTTAGAATTTTTTTTGCAATTATGTGAAGAATGATGATGGTATTCAGATGGGGATTGTGTTGAATTTGTAGATTGCCTTTAACAGAATGGTAATTTTCACAACATTGATTCTACCCATCCATGAGCATGGGAATGTGTTTCCATTTGTTTGTGTCATCTATGATTTCTTTTCTTGCTTTCACTTTTTTTTTTTTGAGGGAATTTTGCTCTTGTTGCCGAGGCTGGAGCACAATGGCATGATCTCAGCTCACTGCAACCTCTGCCTCCTGGGTTCAAGTGATTCTTCTGCCTCAGCCTCCTGAGTAGCTGGGATTACAGGCACCCACCACCACTATGCTTGGCTACATCTATGCTTTCTTTCAGCAATGTTTTGTAATTTTCCTTGCAGAGGTATTTCAATTCCTTTGTTACATATATTCCTAAGTTTTGTTTTGTTTTGTTTTTGTTTGTTTGTTTTTTGCAGCTATTGTAAAAGAGGTTGAGTTCTTGATTTGATTCTCTGCTTGGTAGCTGTTGGTGTATAGAAGAACTACTGATTCGTGTACATTAATCCTACATCTAGAAACTTTGTTGAATTCTTTGATCTACTCTAGGAGCTTTCTAGAGGAGTCTGTATGATTTTCAAGGCAAAAGATCATATGGTCAACAACCAGTGACAGTTTGACTTCCTCTTTAGTGATTTGGATTTCTTCTATTTCTTTCTTTTGTCTGATTGCTCTGGTTAGGACTTCCAGTACTACGTTGAAGAGGAGTGGTGAGAGTGGGCATCTTTGTCTTGCTCCAGTTCTCAGAGGGAATGCTTTCACCTTTTTCCCATTATTATGTTGGCTGTTCATTTGTCATAGATGCCTTTTATTAAGGTATGTCCCTTGTACGCCTATTTTGCTGAGCACTTTAATCATAAAGGGATGCTGGGAGGGGGGAACCCAAGATGGCTGAATAGGAACAGCTCCAACCTCCAGCTCCCAGTGTGAGCGACACAGAAGACAGGTGATTTCTGCATTTTCAACTGAGGTACCGGGTTCATCTCACTGGGGCATGTCAGACAGTCGGTGCTGGTCAGCGGGTGCAGCCTGACCAGCAAGAGCTGAAGCAGGGCAAGGCATTGCCTCACCTGGGAAGTGCAAGGGGGAAGGGAATTCCTTTTCCTAGCCAAGGGAAACTGAGACACACCACATCTGGAAAATCAGGCAACTCCTACCCTAATCCTGTGCTTTACCAAGGGTCTTAGCAAACAGCACACTAGGAGATTATATCCCATACCTGGCCCAGAGGGTCCCACACTCGTGGAGCCTCCCTCATTGCTAGTGCAGCAGTCTGAGACCTAACTGCAAGGCAGCAGTGAGGCTGGGGGAGGGGTGCCCACCATTGCTGAGGCTTAAGTAGGTAAACAAAGCTGCCGGGAAGCTTGAATTGAGTGGAGCCCACCGCAGCTCAAGGAGGCCTGCCTGCTTCTGTAGACTCCACGTCTGGGGACAGGGCATAGGTAAAAAAAAGCAGGAGAAATCTCTGCAGTTGTAAATGACCCTGTCTGACAGCTTTGAAGAGAGCAGTGGTTCTCCCAGCATGGAGGTTGAGATCTGAGAATGGACAGACTGCCTGCTCAAGTGGGTCTCTGACCCCTGAGTAACCTAACTGTGAGACATCCCCCACTAGGTGCAGACTGACACCTCACACTTCACATGGCTGGGTACACCTCTGAGATTAAGCTTCTGGAGCAAGAATCAGACAGCAACATTCGCTGTTCAGCAATATTCTATCTTCTGTAGCCTCCGCCACTGATACCCAGGCAAACAGGGTATGGAGTGGACCTCAAGCAAACTCCAACTGACCTGCAGCTGACGGTCCTGACTGTTAGGAGGAAAAAGAACAAACAGAAAGGACATCCACACTAAAACCCTATCTGTACGTCACCATCATCAAAGACCAAAGGTAGATAAAACCACAAAGATGCGGAAAAAATAGAGCAGAAAAGCTGAAAATTCTAAAAATCAGAGTGCCTCCTCTGCCCCTCCAAAGGAACGCAGCTCCTTGCCAGCAATGGAGCAAAGCTGGGTGGAGAATGACTTTGACGAGTTGAGAGAAGAAGGCTTCAGATGATCAAACTTCTCCAAGCTAATGGAGGAAATTCGAACCCATCACAAAGAAGTTAAAAGCCTTGAAGAAAGATTAGACAAATGGCTAACTAGAATAACCAGTGTAGAGATGTCCTTAAATGACCTGATAGAGCTGAAAACCATGGCATGAGAACTACCTGACAAATGCACAAGCTTCAGTAACCGATTTGATCAACTGGAAGAAAGCATATCAGTGATTAAAGATCAAATGAATGAAATGAAGCACGAAGAGAAGTTCAGAGAGAAAAGAGTAAAAAGAAATGAACAAAGCCTCTAAGAAATATGGGACTATGTGAAAAGACCAAATCTACATCTGATTGGTATACCTGAAAGTGACGGGGAGAATGGAACCAAGTTGGAAAACACTCTTCAGGATATTATCCAGGAGAACTTCACCAACCTAGCAAGGCACAACAACATTCAAATTCAGGAAATACAGAGGACGCCACAAAGATACTCCTCAAGAAGAGCAACTCCAAGACATATAATTTTCAGATTCATCAAAGTTGAAATGAAGGAAAAAATGTTAAGGGCAGCCAGAGAAAAGGCGGGTTATCCACCAAGGGAAGCCCATCACACTAGCAGCAGATCTCTTGGCAGAAACACTACAAGCCAGAAGAGAGTGGGGGCCAATATTCAACATTCTTAAAGAAAAGAATTTTCAACCCGGAATTTCACAGCCAACCAAACTAAGCATCATAAGTGAAGGAGAAATAAAATCCTTTACAGACAAGCAAATGCTGAGAGATTTTGTCATCACCAGGGCTGCCCTACAAGAGCTCCTGAAGGAAGCACTAAACAATGAAAAGAACAACCGTTACCAGCCACTGCAAAAACATGCCAAAATGTAAAGACCATCGATGCTAGGAAGAAACTGCATCAACTAACAAGCAAAATAACCAGCTAACATCATAATGACAGGATCAAATTCACACATAACAATATTAACCTTAAATGTAAATGGGCTAAATGCTCCAATTAAAAGACACAGACTGGCAAATTGGATAAAGAGTCAAGACCCATCAGTGTGCTCTATTCAGGAGACCCATCTCATGTGCAGAGACACACATAGGCTCAAAATAAAGGGATGGAGGAAGATCTACCAAGCAAATGGAAAATAAAAAAAGGCAGGGGTTGCAATCCTAGTCTCTGATAACACAGACTTTAAACCATCAAAGATCAAAAGAGACAAAGAAGGCCATTACATAATGGTAAAGGGATCAATTCAACAAGAAGAGCTAACTATCCTAAATATATAGGCACCCAATACAGGAGCACCCAGATTCATAATTCCTAAACAGTATAATTGTGAATTAGCGATGAGCATATTTTTGAAAGTTCTTTAAGAGATTCAAGCAAGCACACAGGTTTGAGAGCCATTGACACAAGGCAATCCTGTCACCCACAGATGAAGCCGTTAAGACATCCAGACCAGTCAGAGCTGATAGTCACTGCACACTGGCGGATGTGCCATGGGCACTGCTGGTTGTTATGACCACCATCTTTTCTCATTGGTCAATGGCCATCCTGTGTCCGTAATGATGGTTAGTGTCTATGATAAAAATTTCAAATACAATTATCTTTTGCAGCTAATAAGTAGTAACATTGAATTAGCACTCAGAATCTTCCTGCCATGAAGTCAGTTGTGTGTTCTCTGCATTCCCTGACACTCACTTTTTGTGTAGAGTTTTGTTTATTACCTGATGAATAGAACAAAACTTGTTTTTGCCCATTAAACAAGTAATTCATGTTTTTGAAAGATAAGCCTTATCTTTCCTTTATCACTTCTAGTAATTCAACTCTGTAGTCCTGATCAGTGTGGCTTACAAACTGGAAGACAAAAGACATTTTTAAAAACCTAATAGCTAAGTTAGTTTTTGAAGCTATTAATATCGCTAAAATTAATGCTATAGAAAAGAGAAAAAAGCATGCTGAATAGAACTCTGTTCTTAGAGATTTCTCCTGAAAAAGTCACATGTTATTTCTTCTCTCCTCCATTGGCAAAAAAAAAAAAAAAAAAAAAAAAAAAAAAAAAAAAAAGCTATGTGGTCATGCCAAAATTTAAGTAGGTGGGTTCAAATAGTCAGAATGCATTCATAAAAACTGAACTGAAAATATTTGGAGAACAGCACCAATGACTCTCGTGAATGCCAGCATGCATCCCTAACAACCCTGTGCTGTTACTCTCCAAACTTTTTATGTCTTGCAAAGTATTACAACTTCCTATCTGAAGCCATACCACTCAGAGGGACTGCAAAATACATAATGACATCTCCTTTAGGATGTTCTTAGAGAATTCAAGGAAAAGAAGTTAAATAATTTAAAAAGTGCTTTTGGGCACAGCTATTTAGCAGTAGGGGGTAAGATTACAGATAGATTGTACAGATAATAGTAGGGTTAGGGTTAGGATTAGGGTCTGGGTCAGAGTCAGGGCCGGAAGTATGGTTAGATGTGGGATCATGGTCAGGGTCAAGATCAGAGTCAGGGTCAAAATCAGGGTCAGAATTAGAGACCAGGGTAGGGATCAGGGTTTAGGGTCAGGGTCAAAGCCTAGAGACAGGATTGGGGTTAGGATTAGAATCAGAGCTTTGTTCTCCTCAGGACCCACCCGAGGAGAGGCCATGGCTTTGGAGCACCTGGTAGTGTGTCCACAGTGAAGACCAGAGTTTCATTGTCCTCAAGACTGACCTGGGGAGACGTGGCTGTGGGCCAACGAGGAAGGTGAGGCAAAAGCTTCCTGTCTGCCCCCGTGTGCTAAAGAGGGAGTTCTGCCATGGGCTTTACTTCACACATTATGTTCTACAAGTCTTGTTTTACAAAAACATCCCTTCCTCGAGGCTTTGGTTGCTCATCATCACAGTGTGTCATAACATATGGTAAGATTTGGGTTTGCTTCAGTGGGGAGATCTTGGTATAGAGAAAGGAGAAATGCTTAGAGCCACCTCAGGACAGTTGGGATGAAAGCTGGGGATGGGCGGAGGCTGGAGGAAACATGTGCACCCCCTGTAAACACTTTTATTCATGTTTTCATTACTCATTTTTGTTACAGTGTTAAAGTAGTAAAAATGGTATTGAAAAATTGAAAAGTAGACATATTAAAACTTGCAACATTATGTAAGTCTAAATATATTATTTGTACCTCATCAACATTTTTTTGTTGAGAAAGTCTAAGGTTAATTGGCAGCATATTTTAATAGTAGATAGAATAATGTCTGTTTTATAAACATTGACATCCTACATTACATGTGTGAACCCCGAAAATCTGAGACAGCTCTCATATTTTTTAGAAAGTTTATTTTGCCAAGTTTGAGGATGCGCCTGTGATGCCTCTGCAGGAGGTCCCAACAACACAGGCCCAAGGTGGTTGGGGCTCAGCTTGGTTTTACACACTTTAGGGAGACATGAGACATCAATCAATATGTGAAAGATGTACCTTGGTTCAGTCCAGAAAGGTGAGACAACTTGAAGAGAAGGCCAGACAGGGAGCTTCCAGGTCATAGGTAGGTAGGAGACAAATTGTTTCATTCTTTCGAGTTGCTGGTTACCCTCTCCCGATGAGGCACTCAGATACGCATTTCTCTCGGTGAGCAGACGGGTGACTTTGGACAGAATGGGGGGCAGGTTTGCCCTTAGCAGCCCCAGCTTGACTTTTCATTGTAGCTTAGTGATTTTGGGTCCCCAAGGTTGATTTTCCTTTCACAAGGTCTAATAAGTTTTCCTATGAGCATTGAGTATTCATTGTGTATTTTATTACACAAGGCATGGATTTTTAAAAAATCATCAACTTCATGACTAGCTATATAGACATAACTACATAGAGGTTCAACTAAATTTGGAAACATTCCAGAGTTTTGGTTTCTAATACTTCTTTGTGATTCTTTAAAAGGTAAAGTATTTTTTTTTCCATAAAGCATAGCAACATGTAAAATCACCCGTAGAATGTCCTGCCTTTTTTTTTTTCTCTAGTTTCTCCATTTTCTGCAAAGCCTCATTGAGGAAATTGACTTTGAATATCCTTTTACACTCTTCTGTTTTAGAAAGCTTTGTGGTAAAACATTGAATCTTCATGGTCACAAGTTCTGTTCACATTCTTTCTGTCTTTGAATATTTTTTTCCCAGTGGCCAATATTTGACTCTGTTGCATTATGGCTAAAAGGTAGGCATGGAACAAAATAAAGACAAGAAGTCTTTGGAAGAAGTGATCCAGTCACAATGAATCAATTTGCCATTGGAACATATTTTTACAAAGTCACGCTTTTTAAAATATTTAGTCATGAATTGAAACAGAGTCTGTTAGGTTTTTTTTTTTCTTGGTCTAAGGTGAATAGCATTTTAGAGAATGAACCCAGGACACAACCGCAGCACAAGAAAAAAAATATGATAAATAAGTTTACACATATGTGTTACCACTGTAACAGAAAACATGTAAAGAACATTTATTTTGATTTATATATCAGTCTGCATTGTTTAATTTTTGTGTGTGTCATAAATGCTCTTATTTAAAAAACAGGACTAGTTAACAGTGTCAATTGCTAGCAATTCATGGTATAAATAAACAAGGAAGTGTTTGAAAAATATAACAATGTTTTAAATACAGTTTTATTTTATAGCAGTTTTTGACTTACACAGAAATTGCAAAAAAGAAAAATTGCAGAGATTTCCCTTGTAGCTTCAACCTACTTTCCTCTCTTATTAACATCTTCTGTCAGTGTGTCTCACATGGCTTATTAATATCTTACATAATGTGTCACAGTTAGTGAACAAATACTGATAGACTATTATTAACTAAAATCCATATTTCATTTGGATTCCCTTAGTTCCATCTTACCCTGACCCATCCAGGATCCCGCATGACATGTAGTCATCATGTAGGTGGCTCCTGGATGTGACAACGTGTCTGGCTTTCCATCTCATGATGACCTTGACAGTATTGAGGAGGATTGGTCAGGAATTTTGTAGAATGTCCCCCATTGTGACTAAACATGGAATTTTTCTTATAATTAGACTGGGGTTATGGGTCTGGAAGAAGTAGATCACAGAGGTGAAGTGCTACTCTTGTCACTTCATTTTCTCAAGGTGAACTGTCGCCTTTGATGTTCACTTGGATTGTTCGGCGGAGCTAGTTTGTCAGGTTTCTCCACTGTGACGTTATTTTTCCTCCTTGTCCATACTGCACGTGTTCTTTCAGAGCAAGTCACTATGCGGAGCCTACACTTACAGAGTGAGGAGTGCCACCTTCTTGATGGCTGACTGTCTACCTCAATTATTTGGAATTCTTTTGCAAAGGAGATTTCTATTCAACTCCATTTGCTTATTCACCTATGTATACAAACACAGACACCTAGATAATTACTTAAAGCTTTAGTTACTATTCAGCACTACAGCATTATGTTGCACAATTCATTCCTGTGTTGGCCATGGGTAGTTCTTTTTATTGGCTCATGTTTTTCTTTTAATAAAAGAATTAATTTTTATTTATTTTTATTACATATTTTAATTTTTTTTCGTGCATACTTACTTTCTGATACTTCAAGATTATCTTGGCTCATATATTTACTGTCCCAGTTCTAGTACCAGACATTTCTTCAAAGAGCCTGATTCCTTTGAGAATGGTAGGAAAAGTTACATCTGACTGCTGAATGAGCACATTGTATCTTCTCCGTCCTTAGCAATGCTAGGAAGTATATGTGTGCATCTAACAGACCTATACACACCTAATTATAAAGGTTTCTATGTGGAACTGTATGTATCTATATTAAAGTAAGTTTATGTTGATGTCTCCACCTCTGATCTACTCTTACATGAATCATTCTAGCCTTCTCCCCTTGCTAATTTGTAACCTCCCATTTCAACAGTGAGAGACCTGGTTCCTACCACCTGCAACTTATGTAAGTCATTGTTTTATTCCAGATAGAGATACTGTGGTTTTACGATTGTTCACAATTACTCCTGTTGGAAAGAACTTTATAAAATGGAATCCAGTGATGAAGTGTAGTTCATTTGCCTTCAGCCTATAGAATCTATTCATTTTTTAAGTGACTTAGGTCAACACCATTTTCCCTACACCTTCATTGAGTTTTTTCCTACATTTGTGTCAGTCCGTTTTGTGCTTCTGTAACAGAATACCTGAGGCTAGGTAATTTATAAGTAAAAAAGGTCCATTTGGCTCACAATACTGGTGGCTGGAATGTCCGAGATTGGGCAGTTGCATCTGGTGGGGCCTCAGTCTTTTTCACCTCATGGTGAAAAGTGGAAAGGGAGCAAGGGGTGCACCAGAGATCACATAGCAAGAGTGACAGCAGGAGGGAAGCCAAGGAACCCAGACTCTTGTTAACTCCTACTCCTGCAGGAATTAATCCATTCCTGTGAGAGCAGAACTCACTCATCCCCATGGAAGACATTAACCTATTCATGAGGGATCCGTCCTCATGACCCAAACACCTTCCACTGGGCCCCACCTTCCCCACACTGCCACACTGGGGGTCAAATTTCAACACGAGTTTTTGCAGGGACAAACCACATCCAAACCATAGTAATTTGTAGCATAGTTAATTTCTTTTTCACATGATGTATTCTGTGTTGGGATACTCCACATCCTGAATAATTTTATTTAATTTGAATAGAGTTTGGCTTACCCATTTGGCTGTAAAATTCTGCGTGTTTTGACAAATGCGTAGTGGCAGGTATCCATTATTAAAGTATGTGAAATGCTTCAAATCCCCACCCCATGGAGCCAATGGCTTCCCATCTGTGTAGTTTGCCTTCTCCAGAATCTCATTAAATGAAGTCACACTGTATGTATTCTCCTCAGACTGTCTTATTCCAATTAGCAATGTACATGCAAGATTCACTCATGTCTTTATGTGAGTTGATAGCTTGTTCCTTTCTACAGCTAAATAGTATTCCATTGCATGAATGTACCAGAATTTGGTTATGCATTTGGGGAGCAAAACCTTCCTCTTCTAACTTTGTTCCAGGGTTGGAGACCTTCAAATTAACTGACAATAGATACATTAATAGGAGAGGAAATATTTGGCTTCTTATTCCACAAGTATCATTGTAGGACAAAATTCATCAGATGGCAGGATCCAGTTTACAAACAGGTAAAACTAGCCCAAAGACAAGAAACTAGACTAGAATCTGATAACCCACAAGGGCTATAGATTTCCTTTTATTTATTTAAATTTGTTATTATACTTTAAGTTCTAGGGTACATGTGCACAACGTGCAGGTTTGTTACGTAGGTATACATGTGCCATGTTGGTTTGCTGCACCCATCTACTCATTATTTATGTTACGTATAGTTTTCCTCAAAAAAGTTTTTTTTGAGACAGGGTTTGGCTCTGTCTCCCAGGCTGGAGTGCAAAGGTGCAATCTCAGCTCACTGCAACCTCTACCTCCTGGGTGCAAGCGATCCTCCCTCCTCAGCCTCCTGATTAGCTGGGACTACAGGCACATGCCATCATGCCCATCTAATTTTTCTATTTTTAGTAGACACGAGGTTTCACCATGTTGCCCAGGCTGGTCTTGAACTCCTGGCCTCCCAAAGTGCTGGAATTATAGGCATGTGCCACCATGCCTGTCCGACTTATAGTTTTCCATTGAAACACAAAATTTATCTCTGTAGTAACCATCATTTTTGATCATAGATAATCAAAGTAAGATTATTCTTGTTTCAAAAATAAGTATAGCCTTGTTAGATTTTGCCTGATCATTTATGTAAGTGCAGCAAGAACAAGAGCTGACCACAGAGGTGCTTTCAGGCTTCCTTGCTGCAAGTTTTCATACAGAATCTCAGATTGCACTTTTAAAGGCCTTACTGAGGCTAAAAGCCAAGCCAAGAACATACTATCAAATTTCAGCTGCAGTCCTTATAGCTTTGTATGAATTCCTCTCTGCTTGAGGCCCTCAAAATAGCCCCAAATTCCTGGGCCTACAAGGAAATGACCTTCCTTACTAATCTGTAAGGTTGTGAACCCCATAATCCAGGTATCAGACTGGCTTTTCTCAGAGTGCTTTGTAAGCATTGACTCCATAAAAATCAACCTTAGTTCCTTACAATTGGTGGTCAAAACTGGTCTGAGGTACATTTCCTAAATATGATATTTCAGTAAAAGCCTTGATAATATAGCCAAAGTTTCCAGTTATGTCCTGTTACAAGGTGAACAGATTCTTACTGGACTTTTGCTAACAACTATATTGTCATGAAAGTAAGAGTATTCAGTAAGACTTTCAAAATTCTGGAGAAATCAGGTGGGGAAAAAGGATAAATGCTCCATTTCTGTTTACAAAAGCATAATCTACTAAAATTGTTGTGAGTTAGAGTTAGCTTAAGAGTGGCCAGGTGCGGTGGCTCACGCCTGTAATCCCATCACTTTGGGAGTCCGAGATGGGTGGATCACGAGGTCAGGAGATCAAGACCATCCTGGCTAACACGGTGAAACCCCGTCTCTACTAAAAAATACAAGAAATTAGCCAGTGTGGTGGTGGGCACTTGTAGTCCCAGCTACTCAGGAGGCTGAGGCAGGAGAATGGCGTGAACCTGGGAGGTGGAGCTTGCAGTGAGCCGAGATCATGCCACTGCACTCCAGCCTGGGCGACAGAGCGAGACTCTGTCTCAAAAAAAAAAAAAAAAAAAAAAAAAAAAAAGAGCTTAAGAGAAAGAGATTTCTTTTTTTTTCTTTTTCTTTCTTTTTTTTTTTTTTGAGACTGAGTGTCACTCCGTCTCAATTTCTCAGTGTGGTAGGCAAAAACATGTTTATTAACAGGCCAAAATATCCAGTTTCTCTGTAAAAATAAAAAGCCAAAAGTATATAAACTTGAATTACTTATGTTCAGTAATTAATGTTTTAGTATTGTATCTTATTTATAAATGATGTAGATATTTAATGGAAATATTTTACTTAGCTTAACTTTAAGGTTAAAAATTACCGAAAGTATTTTGGAAACTACTATTAGGCAGATTTACTGTAAAAAACTTATTATTGAAATAATGTTTTTCGCTTTTCACAAGATGGCACCAAAAACGAAGAAGGAAGCTCCTGCCCCTCCTTAAGCTGAAGCCAAAGTAAAGGCTTTAAAGGCCAAGAAGGCAGTGTTGAAATGTATCCACAGACCCCCCCCAAAAAAAGAAGATCTGCACCTCACCCACCTTCCAGCATCCGCAGACACTGTGACTCCAGAGGCAGCCCAGATATCCTGGGAAGAGCACCCCCCAGAGAAACAAGCTTGACCACCATGCTGTCATCAAGTTTCCACTGACCACTGAGTCAGCCATGAGGAAGATAGAAGGCAACAACACGCTTGTGTTCACTGTCGATGTTAAAGCCAACAAGCACCAGATCAAACAGACTGTGAAGAAGCTCTGGGACGTGGATGTGGCCACGGTCAACATCCTGATTCGTCCTGATGGAGAGAAGGAGGAATATGTTCGACTGGCTCCTGATTACGATGCTTTGGATGTTGCCAACAAACTTGGGATCATCTAAACTGAGTCCAGCTGGGTGATTCTAAATAGATGTATGTCTTTTCACCATAAAAAAAAGGAAATAATGTTTTTCATAAGAATGACAACTTAAAATCTTAAAGCTTATAGATTTGATTCTAATTATCTAGTAAGTATAAAATTAGCTTCTTGTAAGCACTCAAGCAGAATAGAAACTTGTTTGTTGGCCAGGCACAGTGACTCACACCTGTAATCCCAGCACTTTGGGAGGCCAAGGGGGGCGGATCACAAGGTCAGGAGATCAAGACCATCCTGGCTAACACTGTGGAACCCTGTCTCTACTAAAAATTAAAAAAAAAAAAAAATTAGCTGGGCGTGGTGGCAGGTGCCTGTAGTCCTGGTTACTCCGGAGGCTGAGGCAGGAGAATGACCTGAACCCAGGAGGCAAAACTTTCAATGAGCCGAGATCACACCACTCTACCTCAGCCTGGTTGACAGAGCGAGACTACATCTCAAAAAAAAAAAGAAAAAAAGAAAAAAGAAACTTGTTTGTTTTATATTTAATAGTGGTAACTCTGAAGACATAGTTGTTTTATTTCAGAAAAAAAATATTACATTTATCTTTTTAAACTAAGTTGTATCCAAATCGTGTTAACTTGAAAAACATTTGGATTGGTTCCTATATTTCTAGGAGTTTGGGGAATATTTATTTATATATGATTTTTTTTTCCAAGCCAAGTTAGAATAGAACACTTTTAGAGGATTTTATAAATGAATTTTGCAGTGCTATCCAGAGTTAAGAAAAATCACATATACAGAACATACATTAATAGACATACAAACACAAATAGAGATCTCATAGCTTTCATCCTGAAATTTTAGCCATGAGTCAGGCATAAATATTCTGATGGTTAATTTTAGATGTCTGCTTGATTGGATTAAGAGATACAAACATAACTGGTAAAGCACAGTTTCTGGGCATAAGTGTGAGGGTGTTTCTGGAAGACACTGAGATAAGGAAGATCTACCCTGACCCAATGTGGATGGGCACTGATATGGTTTGACTGTGTCCCCACTCAGATTTCATCTTGAATCGTAGTTCCTATGATCCCTACATGTTGTGGGAGGGACCTGGTGGGGGATGATTGAATCATGGTGGTGGTTACTGCCATGCTGCTCTCATGATAGTGAGTGAGTTCTCATGATCTGATGGTTTTATAAGGGGCTTTTCCCCTTTGACTTAGCACTTCTTGCTGCTGCCATGTGAAGAAAGACATCTTTGCTTCCCCTTCCGTCGTGATTGTGAGGCCCCTCCAGCCATGTGGAACTGTCAGTCCATTAAACCTCTTTGTTCTTTATAAATTGCTCAGAGTCAGGTACTTCTTCATAGCAGTATAAAAATAGACTAATACAGGCACCATCCAATTGCTTGAGAGCCCAGACAGAACAAAAAGGAAGAGGAAAGGTGAATTATCTCTTTCTGAAACTGAAACATCCTTCTCTTGCCTTTGACATGAGAACTTCAGGGTCTCAGGCCTTTGTCCTCAGAATGAGAGTTCTAAATAATTCTTGGTAAAGTCATGCAAACAGGAAAGGAAGTAGACAGAATTAGTTCCATACTGGCGGAACACACAGTCAGCAGAGGTTTGAGAAGGGAGAATTTAGTCAACTGAGAAGTTCCCATGAAAGGAGCAAGACCAAATCACAGACACACCATGAAACAAAAAGCCAGGAATAACTGCCAACCCAAGAGGAGAACAGAGAGGCCTCAAAACCAAAGCTAGGATAAGAAACTTCTAGCCCAAGAGTTACCTTTCAGACAAAGAAGCCTGAGATTCCAACCCAGCTTCAGAGAGTACTCACTCAAAATGTTACTCAAACTGTAGGCTTTTTAATGACTTAGCCATGCATGCAAAAGGCATTTCCTAAGGTGGCACAGAAGATGGAGTCCCCATATCCAAAGATAGCCAAGGAGAAAGAAAGACCCCTGTTGCCAGAGCCAGTGGGCAAAGGCAACAGAGAAAGAGACAAGGGTTCTTATGGGATGAGACCCTTGCAGATTTAGACTTATACAAACTCCTGAGAACTGGCAGGATGACAGCAATAAATGGGGTACCGACATTTCTACTCATTGGATTACAAGTTCTCAGGCATCCAAAATGATTAACAAAATGGAGATTTCTAGGGCTTCTGTGGGAGAGTATGGAAGGTCTTTTTGAACTTTTTAATGCTGTCAACTGAAGAATGATAAGCTTCATAAAATCGGAAAGGAGAGATTTCATTATGTTTTTGGTTTTTTTTGAGTCATAGTTTCACTCTTGTTGCCAAGGCTGGAGTGCAGTGGAGTGATCTTGGCTCACTGCAAGCTGCACCTCCCAGGTTCAAGTGATTATCCTGCCTCATCCTCCCAAGTAGCTGGGACTACAGGCATGCGCCACCATGCCCAGCTAATTTTTGTATTTTTAGTAGAGACGGGGTTTCACCATGTTGGCCAGGATGATCTTGATCTCTTGGTCTCAGGTGATCCACCCGCCTCGGCTTCCCAAAGTGCTTTCATCACAGGCATGAGCCACTGCATCCAGTGAGAGATTTATTTCCTGTAAAGGGTTGCAGTCTGCAGGATAGTCCTGACAGGCTAGGAAGCATAACCTCCAGTCAGAAGTCAGAAACAGACACTTCAAGGGAGAGGTAAAGGAAATAGTAATTTATGCTGAGTGGTATGGCCAAATACACATATTTAATAAGCTCTAGGAGGAGTTATGCATTTTTATGAAAGGAGAAATGCGTGCATGCGCAATTGAGTTTCTTGCTCCTTCGTGGGTCCAATGTACAAAAAATGGCAGTGTTAACATGATCCCAGGTTGGAGTTTTCAGCCCTCTGACATTAAAAGTTGAAGCAGAGGATATGAAAACTCGCTCTGTGCATCCTGTGTATGCTGTCCAGAACCTCTCCATCATGGGTGGTCTCTTATTAGGCAAGAGAGGAGAGGCAGCTTCAGGCAGTTGGTTGAAATCATTGGTGGAGTCTTTTGAAAGGCTTGTTTCTGTTAAATCCTTAGGGAAGAAAGCCTCATCATGGTTAGCAAAGGAGGGGATATAACGAGGTGTATCTGACCCCTGTCATCCTATCCTGCCCAACTTGTAATAGGGGAGGAAAAATAATTTTCTCTCTACTTTCACGGAATTCTTAGATGGGACCCTCTGTAACAAATTACAGATTAAAATGAGAAAAAAGTAGACAAGTTTAAAAACATGTATACTTTATGGATACATGGGAGATATTCAGGGAAAAATGAGTAAATCCCCAACAGGTGGCTTTCAATTCAAGTGTAAATGCTATCTTCAACTTAAAGAAAAAAAAATTGAGGCTCAGTAGTGGGGAGGTAACAAGCAAAAGCACAGCAGACAAGGGTAAGTTTTCTTATACAGACTTAACTCCATGCGTTCTCTGTTGATAAGACTCTTTAGTGATTTAGTCATCCTTCTCTTCTTGGTTGGTGCCGAGAGAGAGAGAGAGATCTTTTAAACGGGGATTTCATTTATAGATGTAAATTTTCCTTACACAAAGGTAACTTCTACTCTGTTTTCAGAACTTCCTTTGTTAGCATTTTTTTCAGAGTAATCAGTTCAGAATAGTTCTTATGCCAAAGGGACATATTTTGGGGTGGCATATTCTGGTTTCATACCATCATATTTTGGGGTGGCATATTCTGGTCTTACACACTGTCTTCCACCAGCAATGAAAAGAGTTCTTGTTTTTCCTCCAGCAATTTGTCATTTTTTTTAGAGTTTAGCAGTTCTAACAGATATAGACCAGCTGTGCTATCTCATTGTGGTTTTCAGTTCTCTAGTATGTTGAGCATCTTTTTGTATGTTTACATGCCATCTGTAGATTGTCTTTGGTGAGGTGTCTGTTCAGAACTGTGTGCATTTTTAATTGAGCTGTTTAACTTATTGTTTAGCTTTAAGATTTTTGTATATATTTTGAATACAAAGTCTTTCTCAGATCTGTGTTTTGCAAATTTTTTTTTCAATATGTGGCTTGTCTTTTTGTTCCATTAACAAGGTCTCTTCCAGAGTATAAACTTTAAATATTAAGAAATCCACATTGTCATTTCTTCTGCGTATATCAACCTTTTGTGTCATTTGTTAAAATTCATTACCAAACCCAAAGGCACATAGCTTTTTTCCCACAGTTTCTTCTAGAAATTGTATAGTTTTGCATTTTTAGTGTAAGGATGATTTTGAGTGATTATTTGTGTAAGTTGTAAAGTTTTCATCTACATGCATATCATTTCCTATGGTTTCCAATAATCGTTCCCTCACTATTTTTGAGAAAGACACAGGATAGTGGGCTCTGTTAGAGCAGATAGACGGCTAGACATGAACAGGAGGGGGAGCTCCTGGAAAAGGGAAAGTCTGCGAAAGCTCACCTGGAGGGACCACCAAAAATTCACATTTAGTGGCATCTGTAATGCTGGAGTGGATGGGCACTTGTCAATTGTGGGTAGGAGGGAGAAGAGGTACCTATGCAGAAAGAAACACCCTAAAAATCCTAAGATGCCCTTGTCATCATTCACTTTGCAGTAATAATGTCACAGTACTGCTAGCTACATGCTGATAAGGACAAAGGGGAAATTCTTAAAAGAAACCTGGCACCATAAGTACAGATTAGGGCAGAGAAGGAAATTCAAAAGAGATATTGCAGTAGGTACAAATGTGACTGCCGTCAGCCTGCCTGGGATGGTGGGAAGGAGCCTGGTGCCAGAGTGGATTCAGATTGATCACCACACATGCGCCTCAACCAACAGTGAGGAGGTCCCACAAGCCTAAGTGGGGCAAGTTGGGGACCTAAGGCAGTAGCAGGAAAACCAGACAAAGAAAACTGGCGGAGACTTGAGAAAGAGGCAGGAATGTGAAGAAGTCCAAAATAAAATTCCCTGCACAGGACTCTTACGCTGCTTTCCTGCATGATCAGCCTACTCCTCTCTATTTTTGTACAATAAGCTCTTCACACTGTATTTTTTTCAATGAAGTTATCTGCCATCTTTGTATTGCCCCTTGGTGAAAATCTTTCTTCCAAGTTAGACAAAACCGGGACATCAATTTCCAGAACTGATGGCGCTTAATAACTGGCACTGTGACTTTAAGTGGTGCAGGAGGCAGCCTTTAGGGGGCGCCAGCCGTCATACCTGGAGCAAGAGGGCCTTGCATAATCCCCATCTGCCTGCAGGTGTTGTGCTGCGACGACACTGCCAGCAAGAGGGCCGGGCAGTGTCCCCAGCTGCTAGCAGGGGGCCTACGACGACTATACTGTGAGCAAGAGGACCCTGCAGTGTCCTTAGCTGCCAGCAGGTGGCGCACAGGCACCACGCCATGAGCAAGAGGACCCTGCAGTGTCCTGGTTGGCAGCAGGGGGCGTGCTGCCACCACATTGTGAGCAAGAGGATCCTGTAGTCCCCCAAGCGGCCAGAAGGGGGCGTGTCCCCACTACAAGGCAAGCAAGAGGGCCCAGCAGTGTCCCCAGCTGCCAGCAGGGGGCGTAGGACAAGTATACTGTGAGCAAGAGGACCCTGCAGTGTCCTTAGCTGCCAGCAGGTGGCGCACGGGCACCACACCATTAGCAAGAGGACGCTGTAGTGTCCTGGTTGGCAGCAGGGGGCGTGCGGCCACCACACTGTGAGCAAGAGGATCCTGTAGTGCCCCCCAGCGGCCAGAAGGGGGCGTGCCCCCACTACAAGGCAAGCAAGAGGGCCCGGCAGTGTCCCCAGCTGCCAGCTGGGGAGCCAGCCGCCACTTCACTTGGAGCAAGAGGGCCGGGCAGTGTCTCCAGCTGCCAGCATCGGGAGTGCTGCCACTACACTGTGAGCAAGAGAGCCCTGCAATATCCCCAACTGCCAGCAGGCGGTGTGCCGTCACTATACTGCCAGCAAGAGGGCCCTGCAGTGCCCCAGCGCCAGCAGGGGGCGCTGGCCACCACTGTAAGAAAGAGGGCCCTGCAGTTGCTCTAGTCGCCAGCAGGGGGCGCACTGGCACAAGACCCTGAGCAAGAGGGCCCTGTAGTGCGTGGCTGCAAGCCAGGGGCACCCACGCCCAGCTTTTCAGATTACTGATGTTCCGCCCGTCTTTGCGCCGCTCCCCGGTGGCGTGCGTCTCTGCGCCTGCGCCACGACCCTCTCCCCACCGTAAGGGCGTGCGACTCTGCGCCTGCGCCGGTCTGCGCCGCGCCTGGCGTGCGACTCTGCGCCTGCGCCGTGCCGGCCGGAGACTGAGCCTGCGACGCGCCGGCCTGTGACGCTGCGCCTGCGCCAGCCGATGCCGCACCTGGCGTGCGACTCTGCGCCTGCGCCGACCTGTGCCGCGACTCTGCGCCGGCCTGCACTGTGCCTGGCGCGCGACTCTGCGCCTGCGCCGGCCTGCGCCTGCGCCGGCCTGCGCCTGGCGTGCGACTCTGCGGCTGCGCCGCGCCGGCCTACGACTCTGCGGTTGCTGCGGCGCTCCGGCCTGCGCCGCCCTGCGACTCTGCGCCTGCGCCGGCCCGCGCCGCACCTGGGGTGCGACTCTGCGCCTGCGCTGCGCAGGCCTGCGATTCTGCGTCTGCGCCGACCTGCGCTGTGCCTGGCGCGCGACTCCGCGCCTGCGCCGCGCCTGCCTGCGACTCTGCGCCTGCGCCGGCCTGCGCCGCGCCTGGCGTGCGACTCTGCGGCTGCGCCGCGCCGGCCTCCGACTCTGTGCCTGCGCCGGCCTGCGCCGCGCCTGGGGTGCGATTCTGCGCCTGCGCCGCGCCGGCGTGCGATTCTGCGCCTGTGTCGGCCTGTGACTCTGCGCCTGCGCCGCGCCGGCGCTGTACGTTTGTGAGGGCGGAGCTGCATTCTCCTCAGCCCAGACACTGAGAGCATCGCGAGTGCGGAGCTGTTTTGTCCTCTACACAGAGCTCGGGGGTACCGTGAAGGCGGAGCAGTGTTCTACTCAGCCCAGACCCTGCCATGGGGGGCACTGCGAGGGCGGAGCTGCGTTCTGCTCAGCACAGACGTTGGCGGCACCGCCTCGGTTTGGGACAACTCGGGGCCGCATCCACGGTGAATAAAATCCTTCCTGTTTCTAGCCCTGAATAACGAAGGTCAGAGACTACTTAGAATGGTTCAGTGTGGAAAACGAGAAACCGAAATCCCCTTTGAATCCTGCCCACCGAGGTTCTCTCCATTCAAGGATTAGTGTTGGGGTTTTAGGGTTAGGGTTGGGGTTTTAGTGATTGGGTTAGTGTTTTAGGGTTAGCGTTAGGGTTAGGATTAGGGTTACGGTTGGGTTAGGGTTAGGGCTAGGGGTTAGGGTTAGAGTTGGGTTAGGGTTAGGGGTTAGGGTTTTGGAGTTGGGGTGAGGGTGAGGGTGAGGGTTAGGGCTAGGGCTAGGGTTAGGGTTTAGGGTTTAAGTTAAGGGTTAAGGGTTAGCGTTAGGGTTTAGGGTTAGGGTGAGGTTAGGGTTAGGGGTTAGGGTTAGGGTTAGGGTTAGAGGGTTAGGGTTGGGGTTAGGG